>NW_027370385.1:0-36284 GCF_046119375.1 Phyllobates terribilis | reverse complement strand
GCAAAATCAATGAATATTGTAAATGCACAAACAGTAACTCCACATTGCAAGGTGCATTCTGAAATTTTTTGCTTTTTCCTGCTAATCCTAGCATGATAAAGAAGATTCAAAGAGGTGAGATGCCAGCTCCTTTCATTCAGTCAGTAGCTTCAAACATTTCTGGTATATGGAAAAACATGTTTTTCAATGGCAAAATCAATGAATATTGTAAATGCACAAACAGTAATATCTCCACATTGCAAGGTGCAATTCTGAAATTTTTGCTTTTTCCTGTTAATCTAGCAGATAAAGAAGTTCAAAGAGAGTGAGATGCCAGCTCCTTTCATTCAGTCAGTAGCTTCAAACATTTCTGGTATATGAAAATTTTTAGATGCAAAAATCAATGAATATTGTAAATGCACAAACAGTAATATCTCCACATTGCAAGGTGCAATTCTGAAATTTTTTGCTTTTTCCTGCTAATCCTAGCATGATAAAGAAGATTCAAAGAGAGTGAGATGCCAGCTCCTTTCATTCAGTCAGTAGCTTCAAACATTTCTGGTATATGAAAAACATGTTTTTCAATGGCAAAATCAATGAATATTGTAAATGCACAAACAGTAATATCTCCACATTGCAAGGTGCAATTCTGAAATTTTTGCTTTTTCCTGTTAATCCTAGCATGATAAAGAAGATTCAAAGAGAGTGAGATGCCAGCTCCTTTCATTCAGTCAGTAGCTTCAAACATTTCTGGTATATGAAAAACATGTTTTTCAATGGCAAAAATCAATGAATATTGTAAATGGCACAAACAGTAATATCTCCACATTGCAAGGTGCAATTCTGAAATTTTTTGCTTTTTCCTGCTAATCCTAGCATGATAAAGAAGATTCAAAGAGAGTGAGATGCCAGCTCCTTTCATTCAGTCAGTAGCTTCAAACATTTCTGGTATATGAAAAACATGTTTTTCAATGGCAAAAATCAATGAATATTGTAAATGCACAAACAGTAATATCTCCACATTGCACGGTGCAATTCTGAAATTTTTAGCTTTTTCCTGTTAATCCTAGCATGATAAAGAAGATTCAAAGAGAGTGAGATGCCAGCTCCTTTCATTCAGTCAGTAGCTTCAAACATTTCTGGTATATGAAAAACATGTTTTTCAATGGCAAAAATCAATGAATATTGTAAATGCACAAACAGTAATATCTCCACATTGCAAGGTGCAATTCTGAAATTTTTTGCTTTTTCCTGCTAATCCTAGCATGATAAAGAACATTCAAAGAGAGTGAGATGCCAGCTCCTTTCATTCAGTCAGTAGCTTCAAACATTTCTGGTATATGAAAAACATGTTTTTCAATGGCAAAAATCAATGAATATTGTAAATGCACAAACAGTAATATCTCCACATTGCACGGTGCAATTCTGAAATTTTTAGCTTTTTCCTGTTAATCCTAGCATGATAAAGAAGATTCAAAGAGAGTGAGATGCCAGCTCCTTTCATTCAGTCAGTAGCTTCAAACATTTCTGGTATATGAAAAACATGTTTTTCAATGGCAAAAATCAATGAATATTGTAAATGCACAAACAGTAATATCTCCACATTGCAAGGTGCAATTCTGAAATTTTTTGCTTTTTCCTGCTAATCCTAGCATGATAAAGAAGATTCAAAGAGAGTGAGATGCCAGCTCCTTTCATTCAGTCAGTAGCTTCAAACATTTCTGGTATATGAAAAACATGTTTTTCAATGGCAAAAATCAATGAATATTGTAAATGCACAAACAGTAATATCTCCACATTGCACGGTGCAATTCTGAAATTTTTAGCTTTTTCCTGTTAATCCTAGCATGATAAAGAAGATTCAAAGAGAGTGAGATGCCAGCTCCTTTCATTCAGTCAGTAGCTTCAAACATTTCTGGTATATGAAAAACATGTTTTTCAATGGCAAAAATCAATGAATATTGTAAATGCACAAACAGTAATATCTCCACATTGCAAGGTGCAATTCTGAAATTTTTTGCTTTTTCCTGCTAATCCTAGCATGATAAAGAAAATTCAAAGAGAGTGAGATGCCAGCTCCTTTCATTCAGTCAGTAGCTTCAAACATTTCTGGTATATGAAAAACATGTTTTTCAATGGCAAAAATCAATGAATATTGTAAATGCACAAACAGTAATATCTCCACATTGCAAGGTGCAATTCTGAAATTTTTTGCTTTTTCCTGCTAATCCTAGCATGATAAAGAAGATTCAAAGAGAGTGAGATGCCAGCTCCTTTCATTCAGTCAGTAGCTTCAAACATTTCTGGTATATGAAAAACATGTTTTTCAATGGCAAAAATCAATGAATATTGTAAATGCACAAACAGTAATATCTCCACATTGCAAGGTGCAATTCTGAAATTTTTTGCTTTTTCCTGCTAATCCTAGCATGATAAAGAAGATTCAAAGAGAGTGAGATGCCAGCTCCTTTCATTCAGTCAGTAGCTTCAAACATTTCTGGTATATGAAAAACATGTTTTTCAATGGCAAAAATCAATGAATATTGTAAATGCACAAACAGTAATATCTCCACATTGCACGGTGCAATTCTGAAATTTTTAGCTTTTTCCTGTTAATCCTAGCATGATAAAGAAGATTCAAAGAGAGTGAGATGCCAGCTCCTTTCATTCAGTCAGTAGCTTCAAACATTTCTGGTATATGAAAAACATGTTTTTCAATGGCAAAAATCAATGAATATTGTAAATGCACAAACAGTAATATCTCCACATTGCAAGGTGCAATTCTGAAATTTTTTGCTTTTTCCTGTTAATCCTAGCATGATAAAGAAGATTCAAAGAGAGTGAGATGCCAGCTCCTTTCATTCAGTCAGTAGCTTCAAACATTTTCTGGTATATGAAAAACATGTTTTTCAATGGCAAAAATCAATGAATATTGTAAATGCACAAACAGTAATATCTCCACATTGCACGGTGCAATTCTGAAATTTTTAGCTTTTTCCTGTTAATCCTAGCATGATAAAGAAGATTCAAAGAGAGTGAGATGCCAGCTCCTTTCATTCAGTCAGTAGCTTCAAACATTTCTGGTATATGAAAAACATGTTTTTCAATGGCAAAAATCAATGAATATTGTAAATGCACAAACAGTAATATCTCCACATTGCACGGTGCAATTCTGAAATTTTTAGCTTTTTCCTGTTAATCCTAGCATGATAAAGAAGATTCAAAGAGAGTGAGATGCCAGCTCCTTTCATTCAGTCAGTAGCTTCAAACATTTCTGGTATATGAAAAACATGTTTTTCAATGGCAAAAATCAATGAATATTGTAAATGCACAAACAGTAATATCTCCACATTGCAAGGTGCAATTCTGAAATTTTTTGCTTTTTCCTGTTAATCCTAGCATGATAAAGAAGATTCAAAGAGAGTGAGATGCCAGCTCCTTTCATTCAGTCAGTAGCTTCAAACATTTCTGGTATATGAAAAACATGTTTTTCAATGGCAAAAATCAATGAATATTGTAAATGCACAAACAGTAATATCTCCACATTGCAAGGTGCAATTCTGAAATTTTTTGCTTTTTCCTGCTAATCCTAGCATGATAAAGAAGATTCAAAGAGAGTGAGATGCCAGCTCCTTTCATTCAGTCAGTAGCTTCAAACATTTCTGGTATATGAAAAACATGTTTTTCAATGGCAAAAATCAATGAATATTGTAAATGCACAAACAGTAATATCTCCACATTGCAAGGTGCAATTCTGAAATTTTTTGCTTTTTCCTGCTAATCCTAGCATGATAAAGAAGATTCAAAGAGAGTGAGATGCCAGCTCCTTTCATTCAGTCAGTAGCTTCAAACATTTCTGGTATATGAAAAACATGTTTTTCAATGGCAAAAATCAATGAATATTGTAAATGCACAAACAGTAATATCTCCACATTGCAAGGTGCAATTCTGAAATTTTTAGCTTTTTCCTGCTAATCCTAGCATGATAAAGAAGATTCAAAGAGAGTGAGATGCCAGCTCCTTTCATTCAGTCAGTAGCTTCAAACATTTCTGGTATATGAAAAACATGTTTTTCAATGGCAAAAATCAATGAATATTGTAAATGCACAAACAGTAATATCTCCACATTGCAAGGTGCAATTCTGAAATTTTTTGCTTTTTCCTGCTAATCCTAGCATGATAAAGAAGATTCAAAGAGAGTGAGATGCCAGCTCCTTTCATTCAGTCAGTAGCTTCAAACATTTCTGGTATATGAAAAACATGTTTTTCAATGGCAAAAATCAATGAATATTGTAAATGCACAAACAGTAATATCTCCACATTGCAAGGTGCAATTCTGAAATTTTTTGCTTTTTCCTGCTAATCCTAGCATGATAAAGAAGATTCAAAGAGAGTGAGATGCCAGCTCCTTTCATTCAGTCAGTAGCTTCAAACATTTCTGGTATATGAAAAACATGTTTTTCAATGGCAAAAATCAATGAATATTGTAAATGCACAAACAGTAATATCTCCACATTGCACGGTGCAATTCTGAAATTTTTAGCTTTTTCCTGTTAATCCTAGCATGATAAAGAAGATTCAAAGAGAGTGAGATGCCAGCTCCTTTCATTCAGTCAGTAGCTTCAAACATTTCTGGTATATGAAAAACATGTTTTTCAATGGCAAAAATCAATGAATATTGTAAATGCACAAACAGTAATATCTCCACATTGCAAGGTGCAATTCTGAAATTTTTTGCTTTTTCCTGTTAATCCTAGCATGATAAAGAAGATTCAAAGAGAGTGAGATGCCAGCTCCTTTCATTCAGTCAGTAGCTTCAAACATTTCTGGTATATGAAAAACATGTTTTTCAATGGCAAAAATCAATGAATATTGTAAATGCACAAACAGTAATATCTCCACATTGCAAGGTGCAATTCTGAAATTTTTTGCTTTTTCCTGTTAATCCTAGCATGATAAAGAAGATTCAAAGAGAGTGAGATGCCAGCTCCTTTCATTCAGTCAGTAGCTTCAAACATTTCTGGTATATGAAAAACATGTTTTTCAATGGCAAAAATCAATGAATATTGTAAATGCACAAACAGTAATATCTCCACATTGCACGGTGCAATTCTGAAATTTTTAGCTTTTTCCTGTTAATCCTAGCATGATAAAGAAGATTCAAAGAGAGTGAGATGCCAGCTCCTTTCATTCAGTCAGTAGCTTCAAACATTTCTGGTATATGAAAAACATGTTTTTCAATGGCAAAAATCAATGAATATTGTAAATGCACAAACAGTAATATCTCCACATTGCAAGGTGCAATTCTGAAATTTTTTGCTTTTTCCTGCTAATCCTAGCATGATAAAGAAGATTCAAAGAGAGTGAGATGCCAGCTCCTTTCATTCAGTCAGTAGCTTCAAACATTTCTGGTATATGAAAAACATGTTTTTCAATGGCAAAAATCAATGAATATTGTAAATGCACAAACAGTAATATCTCCACATTGCACGGTGCAATTCTGAAATTTTTAGCTTTTTCCTGTTAATCCTAGCATGATAAAGAAGATTCAAAGAGAGTGAGATGCCAGCTCCTTTCATTCAGTCAGTAGCTTCAAACATTTCTGGTATATGAAAAACATGTTTTTCAATGGCAAAAATCAATGAATATTGTAAATGCACAAACAGTAATATCTCCACATTGCAAGCTGCAATTCTGAAATTTTTTGCTTTTTCCTGCTAATCCTAGCATGATAAAGAAGATTCAAAGAGAGTGAGATGCCAGCTCCTTTCATTCAGTCAGTAGCTTCAAACATTTCTGGTATATGAAAAACATGTTTTTCAATGGCAAAAATCAATGAATATTGTAAATGCACAAACAGTAATATCTCCACATTGCACGGTGCAATTCTGAAATTTTTAGCTTTTTCCTGTTAATCCTAGCATGATAAAGAAGATTCAAAGAGAGTGAGATGCCAGCTCCTTTCATTCAGTCAGTAGCTTCAAACATTTCTGGTATATGAAAAACATGTTTTTCAATGGCAAAAATCAATGAATATTGTAAATGCACAAACAGTAATATCTCCACATTGCAAGGTGCAATTCTGAAATTTTTTGCTTTTTCCTGCTAATCCTAGCATGATAAAGAAGATTCAAAGAGAGTGAGATGCCAGCTCCTTTCATTCAGTCAGTAGCTTCAAACATTTCTGGTATATGAAAAACATGTTTTTCAATGGCAAAAATCAATGAATATTGTAAATGCACAAACAGTAATATCTCCACATTGCACGGTGCAATTCTGAAATTTTTAGCTTTTTCCTGTTAATCCTAGCATGATAAAGAAGATTCAAAGAGAGTGAGATGCCAGCTCCTTTCATTCAGTCAGTAGCTTCAAACATTTCTGGTATATGAAAAACATGTTTTTCAATGGCAAAAATCAATGAATATTGTAAATGCACAAACAGTAATATCTCCACATTGCAAGGTGCAATTCTGAAATTTTTTGCTTTTTCCTGTTAATCCTAGCATGATAATGAAGATTCAAAGAGAGTGAGATGCCAGTTCCTTTCATTCAGTCAGTAGCTTCAAACATTTCTGGTATATGAAAAACATGTTTTTCAATGGCAAAAATCAATGAATATTGTAAATGCACAAACAGTAATATCTCCACATTGCAAGGTGCAATTCTGAAATTTTTTGCTTTTTCCTGCTAATCCTAGCATGATAAAGAAGATTCAAAGAGAGTGAGATGCCAGCTCCTTTCATTCAGTCAGTAGCTTCAAACATTTCTGGTATATGAAAAACATGTTTTTCAATGGCAAAAATCAATGAATATTGTAAATGCACAAACAGTAATATCTCCACATTGCACGGTGCAATTCTGAAATTTTTAGCTTTTTCCTGTTAATCCTAGCATGATAAAGAAGATTCAAAGAGAGTGAGATGCCAGCTCCTTTCATTCAGTCAGTAGCTTCAAACATTTCTGGTATATGAAAAACATGTTTTTCAATGGCAAAAATCAATGAATATTGTAAATGCACAAACAGTAATATCTCCACATTGCAAGGTGCAATTCTGAAATTTTTTGCTTTTTCCTGCTAATCCTAGCATGATAAAGAAGATTCAAAGAGAGTGAGATGCCAGCTCCTTTCATTCAGTCAGAAGCTTCAAACATTTCTGGTATATGAAAAACATGTTTTTCAATGGCAAAAATCAATGAATATTGTAAATGCACAAACAGTAATATCTCCACATTGCACGGTGCAATTCTGAAATTTTTAGCTTTTTCCTGTTAATCCTAGCATGATAAAGAAGATTCAAAGAGAGTGAGATGCCAGCTCCTTTCATTCAGTCAGTAGCTTCAAACATTTCTGGTATATGAAAAACATGTTTTTCAATGGCAAAAATCAATGAATATTGTAAATGCACAAACAGTAATATCTCCACATTGCAAGGTGCAATTCTGAAATTTTTTGCTTTTTCCTGCTAATCCTAGCATGATAAAGAAGATTCAAAGAGAGTGAGATGCCAGCTCCTTTCATTCAGTCAGTAGCTTCAAACATTTCTGGTATATGAAAAACATGTTTTTCAATGGCAAAAATCAATGAATATTGTAAATGCACAAACAGTAATATCTCCACATTGCACGGTGCAATTCTGAAATTTTTAGCTTTTTCCTGTTAATCCTAGCATGATAAAGAAGATTCAAAGAGAGTGAGATGCCAGCTCCTTTCATTCAGTCAGTAGCTTCAAACATTTCTGGTATATGAAAAACATGTTTTTCAATGGCAAAAATCAATGAATATTGTAAATGCACAAACAGTAATATCTCCACATTGCAAGGTGCAATTCTGAAATTTTTTGCTTTTTCCTGTTAATCCTAGCATGATAAAGAAGATTCAAAGAGAGTGAGATGCCAGCTCCTTTCATTCAGTCAGTAGCTTCAAACATTTCTGGTATATGAAAAACATGTTTTTCAATGGCAAAAATCAATGAATATTGTAAATGCACAAACAGTAATATCTCCACATTGCAAGGTGCAATTCTGAAATTTTTTGCTTTTTCCTGCTAATCCTAGCATGATAAAGAAGATTCAAAGACAGTGAGATGCCAGCTCCTTTCATTCAGTCAGAAGCTTCAAACATTTCTGGTATATGAAAAACATGTTTTTCAATGGCAAAAATCAATGAATATTGTAAATGCACAAACAGTAATATCTCCACATTGCACGGTGCAATTCTGAAATTTTTAGCTTTTTCCTGTTAATCCTAGCATGATAAAGAAGATTCAAAGAGAGTGAGATGCCAGCTCCTTTCATTCAGTCAGTAGCTTCAAACATTTCTGGTATATGAAAAACATGTTTTTCAATGGCAAAAATCAATGAATATTGTAAATGCACAAACAGTAATATCTCCACATTGCACGGTGCAATTCTGAAATTTTTAGCTTTTTCCTGTTAATCCTAGCATGATAAAGAAGATTCAAAGAGAGTGAGATGCCAGCTCCTTTCATTCAGTCAGTAGCTTCAAACATTTCTGGTATATGAAAAACATGTTTTTCAATGGCAAAAATCAATGAATATTGTAAATGCACAAACAGTAATATCTCCACATTGCAAGGTGCAATTCTGAAATTTTTTGCTTTTTCCTGTTAATCCTAGCATGATAAAGAAGATTCAAAGAGTGAGATGCCAGCTCCTTTCATTCAGTCAGTAGCTTCAAACATTTCTGGTATATGAAAAACATGTTTTTCAATGGCAAAAATCAATGAATATTGTAAATGCACAAACAGTAATATCTCCACATTGCAAGGTGCAATTCTGAAATTTTTTGCTTTTTCCTGCTAATCCTAGCATGATAAAGAAGATTCAAAGAGAGTGAGATGCCAGCTCCTTTCATTCAGTCAGTAGCTTCAAACATTTCTGGTATATGAAAAACATGTTTTTCAATGGCAAAAATCAATGAATATTGTAAATGCACAAACAGTAATATCTCCACATTGCAAGGTGCAATTCTGAAATTTTTTGCTTTTTCCTGCTAATCTTAGCATGATAAAGAAGATTCAAAGAGAGTGAGATGCCAGCTCCTTTCATTCAGTCAGTAGCTTCAAACATTTCTGGTATATGAAAAACATGTTTTTCAATGGCAAAAATCAATGAATATTGTAAATGCACAAACAGTAATATCTCCACATTGCACGGTGCAATTCTGAAATTTTTAGCTTTTTCCTGTTAATCCTAGCATGATAAAGAAGATTCAAAGAGAGTGAGATGCCAGCTCCTTTCATTCAGTCAGTAGCTTCAAACATTTCTGGTATATGAAAAACATGTTTTTCAATGGCAAAAAATCAATGAATTTTGTAAATGCACAAACAGTAATATCTCCACATTGCAAGGTGCAATTCTGAAATTTTTGCTTTTTCCTGCTAATCCTAGCATGATAAAGAAGATTCAAAGAGAGTGAGATGCCAGCTCCTTTCATTCAGTCAGTAGCTTCAAACATTTCTGGTATATGAAAAACATGTTTTTCAATGGCAAAAATCAATGAATATTGTAAATGCACAAACAGTAATATCTCCACATTGCACGGTGCAATTCTGAAATTTTTAGCTTTTTCCTGTTAATCCTAGCATGATAAAGAAGATTCAAAGAGAGTGAGATGCCAGCTCCTTTCATTCAGTCAGTAGCTTCAAACATTTCTGGTATATGAAAAACATGTTTTTCAATGGCAAAAATCAATGAATATTGTAAATGCACAAACAGTAATATCTCCACATTGCAAGGTGCAATTCTGAAATTTTTTGCTTTTTCCTGTTAATCCTAGCATGATAAAGAAGATTCAAAGAGAGTGAGATGCCAGCTCCTTTCATTCAGTCAGTAGCTTCAAACATTTCTGGTATATGAAAAACATGTTTTTCAATGGCAAAAATCAATGAATATTGTAAATGCACAAACAGTAATATCTCCACATTGCAAGGTGCAATTCTGAAATTTTTTGCTTTTTCCTGCTAATCCTAGCATGATAAAGAAGATTCAAAGAGAGTGAGATGCCAGCTCCTTTCATTCAGTCAGTAGCTTCAAACATTTCTGGTATATGAAAAACATGTTTTTCAATGGCAAAAATCAATGAATATTGTAAATGCACAAACAGTAATATCTCCACATTGCACGGTGCAATTCTGAAATTTTTAGCTTTTTCCTGTTAATCCTAGCATGATAAAGAAGATTCAAAGAGAGTGAGATGCCAGCTCCTTTCATTCAGTCAGTAGCTTCAAACATTTCTGGTATATGAAAAACATGTTTTTCAATGGCAAAAATCAATGAATATTGTAAATGCACAAACAGTAATATCTCCACATTGCAAGGTGCAATTCTGAAATTTTTTGCTTTTTCCTGCTAATCCTAGCATGATAAAGAAGATTCAAAGAGAGTGAGATGCCAGCTCCTTTCATTCAGTCAGTAGCTTCAAACATTTCTGGTATATGAAAAACATGTTTTTCAATGGCAAAAATCAATGAATATTGTAAATGCACAAACAGTAATATCTCCACATTGCACGGTGCAATTCTGAAATTTTTAGCTTTTTCCTGTTAATCCTAGCATGATAAAGAAGATTCAAAGAGAGTGAGATGCCAGCTCCTTTCATTCAGTCAGTAGCTTCAAACATTTCTGGTATATGAAAAACATGTTTTTCAATGGCAAAAATCAATGAATATTGTAAATGCACAAACAGTAATATCTCCACATTGCAAGGTGCAATTCTGAAATTTTTTGCTTTTTCCTGCTAATCCTAGCATGATAAAGAAGATTCAAAGAGAGTGAGATGCCAGCTCCTTTCATTCAGTCAGTAGCTTCAAACATTTCTGGTATATGAAAAACATGTTTTTCAATGGCAAAAATCAATGAATATTGTAAATGCACAAACAGTAATATCTCCACATTGCACGGTGCAATTCTGAAATTTTTAGCTTTTTCCTGTTAATCCTAGCATGATAAAGAATATTCAAAGAGAGTGAGATGCCAGCTCCTTTCATTCAGTCAGTAGCTTCAAACATTTCTGGTATATGAAAAACATGTTTTTCAATGGCAAAAATCAATGAATATTGTAAATGCACAAACAGTAATATCTCCACATTGCAAGGTGCAATTCTGAAATTTTTTGCTTTTTCCTGTTAATCCTAGCATGATAAAGAAGATTAAAAGAGAGTGAGATGCCAGCTCCTTTCATTCAGTCAGTAGCTTCAAACATTTCTGGTATATGAAAAACATGTTTTTCAATGGCAAAAATCAATGAATATTGTAAATGCACAAACAGTAATATCTCCACATTGCAAGGTGCAATTCTGAAATTTTTTGCTTTTTCCTGCTAATCCTAGCATGATAAAGAAGATTCAAAGAGAGTGAGATGCCAGCTCCTTTCATTCAGTCAGTAGCTTCAAACATTTCTGGTATATGAAAAACGTTTTTCAATGGCAAAAATCAATGAATATTGTAAATGCACAAACAGTAATATCTCCACATTGCAAGGTGCAATTCTGAAATTTTTTGCTTTTTCCTGTTAATCCTAGCATGATAAAGAAGATTCAAAGAGAGTGAGATGCCAGCTCCTTTCATTCAGTCAGTAGCTTCAAACATTTCTGGTATATGAAAAACATGTTTTTCAATGGCAAAAATCAATGAATATTGTAAATGCACAAACAGTAATATCTCCACATTGCAAAGTGCAATTCTGAAATTTTTTGCTTTTTCCTGCTAATCCTAGCATGATAAAGAAGATTCAAAGAGAGTGAGATGCCAGCTCCTTTCATTCAGTCAGTAGCTTCAAACATTTCTGGTATATGAAAAACATGTTTTTCCATTGAAAAACATGTTTTTCATATACCAGAAATGTTTGAAGCTACTGACTGAATGAAAGGAGCTGGCATCTCACTCTCTTTGAATCTTCTTTATCATGCTAGGATTAGCAGGAAAAAGCAAAAAATTTCAGAATTGCACTTTGCAATGTGGAGATATTACTGTTTGTGCATTTACAATATTCATTGATTTTTGCCATTGAAAAACATGTTTTTCATATACCAGAAATGTTTGAAGCTACTGACTGAATGAAAGGAGCTGGCATCTCACTCTCTTTGAATCTTCTTTATCATGCTAGGATTAACAGGAAAAAGCAAAAAATTTCAGAATTGCACCTTGCAATGTGGAGATATTACTGTTTGTGCATTTACAATATTCATTGATTTTTGCCATTGAAAAACGTTTTTCATATACCAGAAATGTTTGAAGCTACTGACTGAATGAAAGGAGCTGGCATCTCACTCTCTTTGAATCTTCTTTATCATGCTAGGATTAGCAGGAAAAAGCAAAAAATTTCAGAATTGCACCTTGCAATGTGGAGATATTACTGTTTGTGCATTTACAATATTCATTGATTTTTGCCATTGAAAAACATGTTTTTCATATACCAGAAATGTTTGAAGCTACTGACTGAATGAAAGGAGCTGGCATCTCACTCTCTTTTAATCTTCTTTATCATGCTAGGATTAACAGGAAAAAGCAAAAAATTTCAGAATTGCACCTTGCAATGTGGAGATATTACTGTTTGTGCATTTACAATATTCATTGATTTTTGCCATTGAAAAACATGTTTTTCATATACCAGAAATGTTTGAAGCTACTGACTGAATGAAAGGAGCTGGCATCTCACTCTCTTTGAATATTCTTTATCATGCTAGGATTAACAGGAAAAAGCTAAAAATTTCAGAATTGCACCGTGCAATGTGGAGATATTACTGTTTGTGCATTTACAATATTCATTGATTTTTGCCATTGAAAAACATGTTTTTCATATACCAGAAATGTTTGAAGCTACTGACTGAATGAAAGGAGCTGGCATCTCACTCTCTTTGAATCTTCTTTATCATGCTAGGATTAGCAGGAAAAAGCAAAAATTTCAGAATTGCACCTTGCAATGTGGAGATATTACTGTTTGTGCATTTACAATATTCATTGATTTTGCCATTGAAAAACATGTTTTTCATATACCAGAAATGTTTGAAGCTACTGACTGAATGAAAGGAGCTGGCATCTCACTCTCTTTGAATCTTCTTTATCATGCTAGGATTAACAGGAAAAAGCTAAAAATTTCAGAATTGCACCGTGCAATGTGGAGATATTACTGTTTGTGCATTTACAATATTCATTGATTTTTGCCATTGAAAAACATGTTTTTCATATACCAGAAATGTTTGAAGCTACTGACTGAATGAAAGGAGCTGGCATCTCACTCTCTTTGAATCTTCTTTATCATGCTAGGATTAGCAGGAAAAAGCAAAAAATTTCAGAATTGCACCTTGCAATGTGGAGATATTACTGTTTGTGCATTTACAATATTCATTGATTTTTGCCATTGAAAAACATGTTTTTCATATACCAGAAATGTTTGAAGCTACTGACTGAATGAAAGGAGCTGGCATCTCACTCTCTTTGAATCTTCTTTATCATGCTAGGATTAACAGGAAAAAGCTAAAAATTTCAGAATTGCACCGTGCAATGTGGAGATATTACTGTTTGTGCATTTACAATATTCATTGATTTTTGCCATTGAAAACATGTTTTTCATATACCAGAAATGTTTGAAGCTACTGACTGAATGAAAGGAGCTGGCATCTCACTCTCTTTGAATCTTCTTTATCATGCTAGGATTAGCAGGAAAAAGCAAAAATTTCAGAATTGCACCTTGCAATGTGGAGATATTACTGTTTGTGCATTTACAATATTCATTGATTTTTGCCATTGAAAACATGTTTTTCATATACCAGAAATGTTTGAAGCTACTGACTGAATGAAAGGAGCTGGCATCTCACTCTCTTTGAATCTTCTTTATCATGCTAGGATTAACAGGAAAAAGCAAAAAATTTCAGAATTGCACCTTGCAATGTGGAGATATTACTGTTTGTGCATTTACAATATTCATTGATTTTTGCCATTGAAAAACATGTTTTTCATATACCAGAAATGTTTGAAGCTACTGACTGAATGAAAGGAGCTGGCATCTCACTCTCTTTGAATCTTCTTTATCATGCTAGGATTAACAGGAAAAAGCTAAAAATTTCAGAATTGCACCGTGCAATGTGGAGATATTACTGTTTGTGCATTTACAATATTCATTGATTTTTGCCATTGAAAAACATGTTTTTCATATACCAGAAATGTTTGAAGCTACTGACTGAATGAAAGGAGCTGGCATCTCACTCTCTTTGAATCTTCTTTATCATGCTAGGATTAGCAGGAAAAAGCAAAAAATTTCAGAATTGCCACCTTGCAATGTGGAGATATTACTGTTTGTGCATTTACAAAATTCATTGATTTTTGCCATTGAAAAACATGTTTTTCATATACCAGAAATGTTTGAAGCTACTGACTGAATGAAAGGAGCTGGCATCTCACTCTCTTTGAATCTTCTTTATCATGCTAGGATTAACAGGAAAAAGCTAAAAATTTCAGAATTGCACCGTGCAATGTGGAGATATTACTGTTTGTGCATTTACAATATTCATTGATTTTGCCATTGAAAAACATGTTTTTCATATACCAGAAATGTTTGAAGCTACTGACTGAATGAAAGGAGCTGGCATCTCACTCTCTTTGAATCTTCTTTATCATGCTAAGATTAGCAGGAAAAAGCAAAAAATTTCAGAATTGCACCTTGCAATGTGGAGATATTACTGTTTGTGCATTTACAATATTCATTGATTTTTGCCATTGAAAAACATGTTTTTCATATACCAGAAATGTTTGAAGCTACTGACTGAATGAAAGGAGCTGGCATCTCACTCTCTTTGAATCTTCTTTATCATGCTAGGATTAGCAGGAAAAAGCAAAAAATTTCAGAATTGCACCTTGCAATGTGGAGATATTACTGTTTGTGCATTTACAATATTCATTGATTTTTGCCATTGAAAAACATGTTTTTCATATACCAGAAATGTTTGAAGCTACTGACTGAATGAAAGGAGCTGGCATCTCACTCTTTGAATCTTCTTTATCATGCTAGGATTAACAGGAAAAAGCAAAAAATTTCAGAATTGCACCTTGCAATGTGGAGATATTACTGTTTGTGCATTTACAATATTCATTGATTTTTGCCATTGAAAAACATGTTTTTCATATACCAGAAATGTTTGAAGCTACTGACTGAATGAAAGGAGCTGGCATCTCACTCTCTTTGAATCTTCTTTATCATGCTAGGATTAACAGGAAAAAGCTAAAAATTTCAGAATTGCACCGTGCAATGTGGAGATATTACTGTTTGTGCATTTACAATATTCATTGATTTTTGCCATTGAAAAACATGTTTTTCATATACCAGAAATGTTGAAGCTACTGACTGAATGAAAGGAGCTGGCATCTCACTCTCTTTGAATCTTCTTTATCATGCTAGGATTAACAGGAAAAAGCTAAAAATTTCAGAATTGCACCGTGCAATGTGGAGATATTACTGTTTGTGCATTTACAATATTCATTGATTTTTGCCATTGAAAAACATGTTTTTCATATACCAGAAATGTTTGAAGCTTCTGACTGAATGAAAGGAGCTGGCATCTCACTGTCTTTGAATCTTCTTTATCATGCTAGGATTAGCAGGAAAAAGCAAAAAATTTCAGAATTGCACCTTGCAATGTGGAGATATTACTGTTTGTGCATTTACAATATTCATTGATTTTTGCCATTGAAAAACATGTTTTTCATATACCAGAAATGTTTGAAGCTACTGACTGAATGAAAGGAGCTGGCATCTCACTCTCTTTGAATCTTCTTTATCATGCTAGGATTAACAGGAAAAAGCAAAAAATTTCAGAATTGCACCTTGCAATGTGGAGATATTACTGTTTGTGCATTTACAATATTCATTGATTTTTGCCATTGAAAAACATGTTTTTCATATACCAGAAATGTTTGAAGCTACTGACTGAATGAAAGGAGCTGGCATCTCACTCTCTTTGAATCTTCTTTATCATGCTAGGATTAACAGGAAAAAGCTAAAAATTTCAGAATTGCACCGTGCAATGTGGAGATATTACTGTTTGTGCATTTACAATATTCATTGATTTTTGCCATTGAAAAACATGTTTTTCATATACCAGAAATGTTTGAAGCTACTGACTGAATGAAAGGAGCTGGCATCTCACTCTCTTTGAATCTTCTTTATCATGCTAGGATTAGCAGGAAAAAGCAAAAAATTTCAGAATTGCACCTTGCAATGTGGAGATATTACTGTTTGTGCATTTACAATATTCATTGATTTTTGCCATTGAAAAACATGTTTTTCATATACCAGAAATGTTTGAAGCTACTGACTGAATGAAAGGAGCTGGCATCTCACTCTCTTTGAATCTTCTTTATCATGCTAGGATTAACAGGAAAAAGCTAAAAATTTCAGAATTGCACCGTGCAATGTGGAGATATTACTGTTTGTGCATTTACAATATTCATTGATTTTTGCCATTGAAAAACATGTTTTTCATATACCAGAAATGTTTGAAGCTTCTGACTGAATGAAAGGAGCTGGCATCTCACTCTCTTTGAATCTTCTTTATCATGCTAGGATTAGCAGGAAAAAGCAAAAAATTTCAGAATTGCACCTTGCAATGTGGAGATATTACTGTTTGTGCATTTACAATATTCATTGATTTTTGCCATTGAAAAACATGTTTTTCATATACCAGAAATGTTTGAAGCTACTGACTGAATGAAAGGAGCTGGCATCTCACTCTCTTTGAATCTTCTTTATCATGCTAGGATTAACAGGAAAAAGCTAAAAATTTCAGAATTGCACCGTGCAATGTGGAGATATTACTGTTTGTGCATTTACAATATTCATTGATTTTTGCCATTGAAAAACATGTTTTTCATATACCAGAAATGTTTGAAGCTACTGACTGAATGAAAGGAGCTGGCATCTCACTCTCTTTGAATCTTCTTTATCATGCTAGGATTAGCAGGAAAAGCAAAAAATTTCAGAATTGCACCTTGCAATGTGGAGATATTACTGTTTGTGCATTTACAATATTCATTGATTTTTGCCATTGAAAAACATGTTTTTCATATACCAGAAATGTTTGAAGCTACTGACTGAATGAAAGGAACTGGCATCTCACTCTCTTTGAATCTTCATTATCATGCTAGGATTAACAGGAAAAAGCAAAAAATTTCAGAATTGCACCTTGCAATGTGGAGATATTACTGTTTGTGCATTTACAATATTCATTGATTTTTGCCATTGAAAAACATGTTTTTCATATACCAGAAATGTTTGAAGCTACTGACTGAATGAAAGGAGCTGGCATCTCACTCTCTTTGAATCTTCTTTATCATGCTAGGATTACAGGAAAAAGCTAAAAATTTCAGAATTGCACCGTGCAATGTGGAGATATTACTGTTTGTGCATTTACAATATTCATTGATTTTTGCCATTGAAAAACATGTTTTTCATATACCAGAAATGTTTGAAGCTACTGACTGAATGAAAGGAGCTGGCATCTCACTCTCTTTGAATCTTCTTTATCATGCTAGGATTAGCAGGAAAAAGCAAAAAATTTCAGAATTGCACCTTGCAATGTGGAGATATTACTGTTTGTGCATTTACAATATTCATTGATTTTTGCCATTGAAAAACATGTTTTTCATATACCAGAAATGTTTGAAGCTACTGACTGAATGAAAGGAGCTGGCATCTCACTCTCTTTGAATCTTCTTTATCATGCTAGGATTAACAGGAAAAAGCTAAAAATTTCAGAATTGCACCGTGCAATGTGGAGATATTACTGTTTGTGCATTTACAATATTCATTGATTTTTGCCATTGAAAACATGTTTTTCATATACCAGAAATGTTTGAAGCTACTGACTGAATGAAAGGAGCTGGCATCTCACTCTCTTTGAATCTTCTTTATCATGCTAGGATTAGCAGGAAAAAGCAAAAAAATTTCAGAATTGCAGCTTGCAATGTGGAGATATTACTGTTTGTGCATTTACAATATTCATTGATTTTTGCCATTGAAAAACATGTTTTTCATATACCAGAAATGTTTGAAGCTACTGACTGAATGAAAGGAGCTGGCATCTCACTCTCTTTGAATCTTCTTTATCATGCTAGGATTAACAGGAAAAAGCTAAAAATTTCAGAATTGCACCGTGCAATGTGGAGATATTACTGTTTGTGCATTTACAATATTCATTGATTTTTGCCATTGAAAAACATGTTTTTCATATACCAGAAATGTTTGAAGCTACTGACTGAATGAAAGGAGCTGGCATCTCACTCTCTTTGAATCTTCTTTATCATGCTAGGATTAGCAGGAAAAAGCAAAAAATTTCAGAATTGCACCTTGCAATGTGGAGATATTACTGTTTGTGCATTTACAATATTCATTGATTTTTGCCATTGAAAAACATGTTTTTCATATACCAGAAATGTTTGAAGCTACTGACTGAATGAAAGGAGCTGGCATCTCACTCTCTTTGAATCTTCTTTATCATGCTAGGATTAACAGGAAAAAGCTAAAAATTTCAGAATTGCACCGTGCAATGTGGAGATATTACTGTTTGTGCATTTACAATATTCATTGATTTTTGCCATTGAAAAACATGTTTTTCATATACCAGAAATGTTTGAAGCTACTGACTGAATGAAAGGAGCTGGCATCTCACTCTCTTTGAATCTTCTTTATCATGCTAGGATTAGCAGGAAAAAGCAAAAATTTCAGAATTGCACCTTGCAATGTGGAGATATTACTGTTTGTGCATTTACAATATTCATTGATTTTTGCCATTGAAAAACATGTTTTTCATATACCAGAAATGTTTGAAGCTACTGACTGAATGAAAGGAGCTGGCATCTCACTCTCTTTGAATCTTCTTTATCATGCTAGGATTAACAGGAAAAAGCAAAAAATTTCAGAATTGCACCTTGCAATGTGGAGATATTACTGTTTGTGCATTTACAATATTCATTGATTTTTGCCATTGAAAAACATGTTTTTCATATACCAGAAATGTTTGAAGCTACTGACTGAATGAAAGGAGCTGGCATCTCACTCTCTTTGAATCTTCTTTATCATGCTAGGATTAACAGGAAAAAGCTAAAAATTTCAGAATTGCACCGTGCAATGTGGAGATATTACTGTTTGTGCATTTACAATATTCATTGATTTTTGCCATTGAAAAACATGTTTTTCATATACCAGAAATGTTTGAAGCTACTGACTGAATGAAAGGAGCTGGCATCTCACTCTCTTTGAATCTTCTTTATCATGCTAGGATTAGCAGGAAAAAGCAAAAAATTTCAGAATTGCACCTTGCAATGTGGAGATATTACTGTTTGTGCATTTACAATATTCATTGATTTTTGCCATTGAAAAACATGTTTTTCATATACCAGAAATGTTTGAAGCTACTGACTGAATGAAAGGAGCTGGCATCTCACTCTCTTTGAATCTTCTTTATCATGCTAGGATTAACAGGAAAAAGCTAAAATTTTCAGAATTGCACCGTGCAATGTGGAGATATTACTGTTTGTGCATTTACAATATTCATTGATTTTTGCCATTGAAAAACATGTTTTTCATATACCAGAAATGTTTGAAGCTACTGACTGAATGAAAGGAGCTGGCATCTCACTCTCTTTGAATCTTCTTTATCATGCTAGGATTAGCAGGAAAAGCAAAAAATTTCAGAATTGCACCTTGCAATGTGGAGATATTACTGTTTGTGCATTTACAATATTCATTGATTTTTGCCATTGAAAACATGTTTTTCATATACCAGAAATGTTTGAAGCTACTGACTGAATGAAAGGAGCTGGCATCTCACTCTCTTTGAATCTTCTTTATCATGCTAGGATTAGCAGGAAAAAGCAAAAAATTTCAGAATTGCACCTTGCAATGTGGAGATATTACTGTTTGTGCATTTACAATATTCATTGATTTTTGCCATTGAAAAACATGTTTTTCATATACCAGAAATGTTTGAAGCTACTGACTGAATGAAAGGAGCTGGCATCTCACTCTCTTTGAATCTTCTTTATCATGCTAGGATTAACAGGAAAAAGCTAAAAATTTCAGAATTGCACCGTGCAATGTGGAGATATTACTGTTTGTGCATTTACAATATTCATTGATTTTTGCCATTGAAAAACATGTTTTTCATATACCAGAAATGTTTGAAGCTACTGACTGAATGAAAGGAGCTGGAATCTCACTCTCTTTGAATCTTCTTTATCATGCTAGGATTAGCAGGAAAAAGCAAAAAATTTCAGAATTGCACCTTGCAATGTGGAGATATTACTGTTTGTGCATTTACAATATTCATTGATTTTTGCCATTGAAAAACATGTTTTTCATATACCAGAAATGTTTGAAGCTACTGACTGAATGAAAGGAGCTGGCATCTCACTCTCTTTGAATCTTCTTTATCATGCTAGGATTAGCAGGAAAAAGCAAAAAATTTCAGAATTGCACCTTGCAATGTGGAGATATTACTGTTTGTGCATTTACAATATTCATTGATTTTTGCCATTGAAAAACATGTTTTTCATATACCAGAAATGTTTGAAGCTACTGACTGAATGAAAGGAGCTGGCATCTCACTCTCTTTGAATCTTCTTTATCATGCTAGGATTAACAGGAAAAAGCAAAAAATTTCAGAATTGCACCTTGCAATGTGGAGATATTACTGTTTGTGCATTTACAATATTCATTGATTTTTGCCATTGAAAAACATGTTTTTCATATACCAGAAATGTTTGAAGCTACTGACTGAATGAAAGGAGCTGGCATCTCACTCTCTTTGAATCTTCTTTATCATGCTAGGATTAACAGGAAAAAGCTAAAAATTTCAGAATTGCACCGTGCAATGTGGAGATATTACTGTTTGTGCATTTACAATATTCATTGATTTTTGCCATTGAAAAACATGTTTTTCATATACCAGAAATGTTTGAAGCTACTGACTGAATGAAAGGAGCTGGCATCTCACTCTCTTTGAATCTTCTTTATCATGCTAGGATTAACAGGAAAAAGCTAAAAATTTCAGAATTGCACCGTGCAATGTGGAGATATTACTGTTTGTGCATTTACAATATTCATTGATTTTTGCCATTGAAAAACATGTTTTTCATATACCAGAAATGTTTGAAGCTACTGACTGAATGAAAGGAGCTGGCATCTCACTCTCTTTGAATCTTCTTTATAATGCTAGGAGTAGCAGGAAAAAGCAAAAAATTTCAGAATTGCACCTTGCAATGTGGAGATATTACTGTTTGTGCATTTACAATATTCATTGATTTTTGCCATTGAAAAACATGTTTTTCATATACCAGAAATGTTTGAAGCTACTGACTGAATGAAAGGAGCTGGCATCTCACTCTCTTTGAATCTTCTTTATCATGCTAGGATTAACAGGAAAAAGCTAAAAATTTCAGAATTGCACCGTGCAATGTGGAGATATTACTGTTTGTGCATTTACAATATTCATTGATTTTTGCCATTGAAAAACATGTTTTTCATATACCAGAAATGTTTGAAGCTACTGACTGAATGAAAGGAGCTGGCATCTCACTCTCTTTGAATCTTCTTTATCATGCTAGGATTAGCAGGAAAAAGCAAAAAATTTCAGAATTGCACCTTGCAATGTGGAGATATTACTGTTTGTGCATTTACAATATTCATTGATTTTTGCCATTGAAAAACATGTTTTTCATATACCAGAAATGTTTGAAGCTACTGACTGAATGAAAGGAGCTGGCATCTCACTCTCTTTGAATCTTCTTTATCATGCTAGGATTAGCAGGAAAAAGCAAAAAATTTCAGAATTGCACCTTGCAATGTGGAGATATTACTGTTTGTGCATTTACAATATTCATTGATTTTTGCCATTGAAAAACATGTTTTTCATATACCAGAAATGTTTGAAGCTACTGACTGAATGAAAGGAGCTGGCATCTCACTCTCTTTGAATTTTCTTTATCATGCTAGGATTAACAGGAAAAAGCAAAAAATTTCAGAATTGCACCTTGCAATGTGGAGATATTACTGTTTGTGCATTTACAATATTCATTGATTTTTGCCATTGAAAAACATGTTTTTCATATACCAGAAATGTTTGAAGCTACTGACTGAATGAAAGGAGCTGGCATCTCACTCTCTTTGAATCTTCTTTATCATGCTAGGATTAACAGGAAAAAGCTAAAAATTTCAGAATTGCACCGTGCAATGTGGAGATATTACTGTTTGTGCATTTACAATATTCATTGATTTTTGCCATTGAAAAACATGTTTTTCATATACCAGAAATGTTTGAAGCTACTGACTGAATGAAAGGAGCTGGCATCTCACTCTCTTTGAATCTTCTTTATCATGCTAGGATTAGCAGGAAAAAGCAAAAAATTTCAGAATTGCACCTTGCAATGTGGAGATATTACTGTTTGTGCATTTACAATATTCATTGATTTTTGCCATTGAAAAACATGTTTTTCATATACCAGAAATGTTTGAAGCTACTGACTGAATGAAAGGAGCTGGCATCTCACTCTCTTTGAATCTTCTTTATCATGCTAGGATTAACAGGAAAAAGCTAAAAATTTCAGAATTGCACCGTGCAATGTGGAGATATTACTGTTTGTGCATTTACAATATTCATTGATTTTTGCCATTGAAAAACATGTTTTTCATATACCAGAAATGTTTGAAGCTACTGACTGAATGAAAGGAGCTGGCATCTCACTCTCTTTGAATGTTCTTTATCATGCTAGGATTAGCAGGAAAAAGCAAAAAATTTCAGAATTGCACCTTGCAATGTGGAGATATTACTGTTTGTGCATTTACAATATTCATTGATTTTTGCCATTGAAAAACATGTTTTTCATATACCAGAAATGTTTGAAGCTACTGACTGAATGAAAGGAGCTGGCATCTCACTCTCTTTGAATCTTCTTTATCATGCTAGGATTAACAGGAAAAAGCTAAAAATTTCAGAATTGCACCGTGCAATGTGGAGATATTACTGTTTGTGCATTTACAATATTCATTGATTTTTGCCATTGAAAAACATGTTTTTCATATACCAGAAATGTTTGAAGCTACTGACTGAATGAAAGGAGCTGGCATCTCACTCTCTTTGAATCTTCTTTATCATGCTAGGATTAGCAGGAAAAAGCAAAAAATTTCAGAATTGCACCTTGCAATGTGGAGATATTACTGTTTGTGCATTTACAATATTCATTGATTTTTGCCATTGAAAAACATGTTTTTCATATACCAGAAATGTTTGAAGCTACTGACTGAATGAAAGGAGCTGGCATCTCACTCTCTTTGAATCTTCTTTATCATGCTAGGATTAACAGGAAAAAGCAAAAAATTTCAGAATTGCACCTTGCAATGTGGAGATATTACTGTTTGTGCATTTACAATATTCATTGATTTTTGCCATTGAAAAACATGTTTTTCATATACCAGAAATGTTTGAAGCTACTGACTGAATGAAAGGAGCTGGCATCTCACTCTCTTTGAATCTTCTTTATCATGCTAGGATTAGCAGGAAAAAGCAAAAAATTTCAGAATTGCACCTTGCAATGTGGAGATATTACTGTTTGTGCATTTACAATATTCATTGATTTTTGCCATTGAAAAACATGTTTTTCATATACCAGAAATGTTTGAAGCTACTGACTGAATGAAAGGAGCTGGCATCTCACTCTCTTTGAATCTTCTTTATCATGCTAGGATTAACAGGAAAAAGCAAAAAATTTCAGAATTGCACCTTGCAATGTGGAGATATTACTGTTTGTGCATTTACAATATTCATTGATTTTTGCCATTGAAAAACATGTTTTTCATATACCAGAAATGTTTGAAGCTACTGACTGAATGAAAGGAGCTGGCATCTCACTCTCTTTGAATCTTCTTTATCATGCTAGGATTAACAGGAAAAAGCTAAAAATTTCAGAATTGCACCGTGCAATGTGGAGATATTACTGTTTGTGCATTTACAATATTCATTGATTTTTGCCATTGAAAAACGTTTTTCATATACCAGAAATGTTTGAAGCTACTGACTGAATGAAAGGAGCTGGCATCTCACTCTCTTTGAATCTTCTTTATCATGCTAGGATTAGCAGGAAAAAGCAAAAAATTTCAGAATTGCACCTTGCAATGTGGAGATATTACTGTTTGTGCATTTACAATATTCATTGATTTTTGCCATTGAAAAACATGTTTTTCATATACCAGAAATGTTTGAAGCTACTGACTGAATGAAAGGAGCTGGCATCTCACTCTCTTTGAATCTTCTTTATCATGCTAGGATTAACAGGAAAAAGCAAAAAATTTCAGAATTGCACCTTGCAATGTGGAGATATTACTGTTTGTGCATTTACAATATTCATTGATTTTTGCCATTGAAAAACATGTTTTTCATATACCAGAAATGTTTGAAGCTACTGACTGAATGAAAGGAGCTGGCATCTCACTCTCTTTGAATCTTCTTTATCATGCTAGGATTAACAGGAAAAAGCTAAAAATTTCAGAATTGCACCGTGCAATGTGGAGATATTACTGTTTGTGCATTTACAATATTCATTGATTTTTGCCATTGAAAAACGTTTTTCATATACCAGAAATGTTTGAAGCTACTGACTGAATGAAAGGAGCTGGCATCTCACTCTCTTTGAATCTTCTTTATCATGCTAGGATTAGCAGGAAAAAGCAAAAAATTTCAGAATTGCACCTTGCAATGTGGAGATATTACTGTTTGTGCATTTACAATATTCATTGATTTTTGCCATTGAAAAACATGTTTTTCATATACCAGAAATGTTTGAAGCTACTGACTGAATGAAAGGAGCTGGCATCTCACTCTCTTTGAATCTTCTTTATCATGCTAGGATTAACAGGAAAAAGCTAAAAATTTCAGAATTGCACCGTGCAATGTGGAGATATTACTGTTTGTGCATTTACAATATTCATTGATTTTTGCCATTGAAAAACATGTTTTTCATATACCAGAAATGTTTGAAGCTACTGACTGAATGAAAGGAGCTGGCATCTCACTCTCTTTGAATCTTCTTTATCATGCTAGGATTAGCAGGAAAAAGCAAAAAATTTCAGAATTGCACCTTGCAATGTGGAGATATTACTGTTTGTGCATTTACAATATTCATTGATTTTTGCCATTGAAAAACATGTTTTTCATATACCAGAAATGTTTGAAGCTACTGACTGAATGAAAGGAGCTGGCATCTCACTCTCTTTGAATCTTCTTTATCATGCTAGGATTAGCAGGAAAAAGCAAAAAATTTCAGAATTGCACCTTGCAATGTGGAGATATTACTGTTTGTGCATTTACAATATTCATTGATTTTTGCCATTGAAAAACATGTTTTTCATATACCAGAAATGTTTGAAGCTACTGACTGAATGAAAGGAGCTGGCATCTCACTCTCTTTGAATCTTCTTTATCATGCTAGGATTAACAGGAAAAAGCAAAAAATTTCAGAATTGCACCTTGCAATGTGGAGATATTACTGTTTGTGCATTTACAATATTCATTGATTTTTGCCTTTGAAAAACATGTTTTTCATATACCAGAAATGTTTGAAGCTACTGACTGAATGAAAGGAGCTGGCATCTCACTCTCTTTGAATCTTCTTTATCATGCTAGGATTAACAGGAAAAAGCTAAAAATTTCAGAATTGCACCGTGCAATGTGGAGATATTACTGTTTGTGCATTTACAATATTCATTGATTTTTGCCATTGAAAAACATGTTTTTCATATACCAGAAATGTTTGAAGCTACTGACTGAATGAAAGGAGCTGGCATCTCACTCTCTTTGAATCTTCTTTATCATGCTAGGATTAACAGGAAAAAGCTAAAAATTTCAGAATTGCACCGTGCAATGTGGAGATATTACTGTTTGTGCATTTACAATATTCATTGATTTTTGCCATTGAAAAACATGTTTTTCATATACCAGAAATGTTTGAAGCTACTGACTGAATGAAAGGAGCTGGCATCTCACTCTCTTTGAATCTTCTTTATAATGCTAGGAGTAGCAGGAAAAAGCAAAAAATTTCAGAATTGCACCTTGCAATGTGGAGATATTACTGTTTGTGCATTTACAATATTCATTGATTTTTGCCATTGAAAAACATGTTTTTCATATACCAGAAATGTTTGAAGCTACTGACTGAATGAAAGGAGCTGGCATCTCACTCTCTTTGAATCTTCTTTATCATGCTAGGATTAACAGGAAAAAGCTAAAAATTTCAGAATTGCACCGTGCAATGTGGAGATATTACTGTTTGTGCATTTACAATATTCATTGATTTTTGCCATTGAAAAACATGTTTTTCATATACCAGAAATGTTTGAAGCTACTGACTGAATGAAAGGAGCTGGCATCTCACTCTCTTTGAATCTTCTTTATCATGCTAGGATTAGCAGGAAAAAGCAAAAAATTTCAGAATTGCACCTTGCAATGTGGAGATATTACTGTTTGTGCATTTACAATATTCATTGATTTTTGCCATTGAAAAACATGTTTTTCATATACCAGAAATGTTTGAAGCTACTGACTGAATGAAAGGAGCTGGCATCTCACTCTCTTTGAATCTTCTTTATCATGCTAGGATTAGCAGGAAAAAGCAAAAAATTTCAGAATTGCACCTTGCAATGTGGAGATATTACTGTTTGTGCATTTACAATATTCATTGATTTTTGCCATTGAAAAACATGTTTTTCATATACCAGAAATGTTTGAAGCTACTGACTGAATGAAAGGAGCTGGCATCTCACTCTCTTTGAATTTTCTTTATCATGCTAGGATTAACAGGAAAAAGCAAAAAATTTCAGAATTGCACCTTGCAATGTGGAGATATTACTGTTTGTGCATTTACAATATTCATTGATTTTTGCCATTGAAAAACATGTTTTTCATATACCAGAAATGTTTGAAGCTACTGACTGAATGAAAGGAGCTGGCATCTCACTCTCTTTGAATCTTCTTTATCATGCTAGGATTAACAGGAAAAAGCTAAAAATTTCAGAATTGCACCGTGCAATGTGGAGATATTACTGTTTGTGCATTTACAATATTCATTGATTTTTGCCATTGAAAAACATGTTTTTCATATACCAGAAATGTTTGAAGCTACTGACTGAATGAAAGGAGCTGGCATCTCACTCTCTTTGAATCTTCTTTATCATGCTAGGATTAGCAGGAAAAAGCAAAAAATTTCAGAATTGCACCTTGCAATGTGGAGATATTACTGTTTGTGCATTTACAATATTCATTGATTTTTGCCATTGAAAAACATGTTTTTCATATACCAGAAATGTTTGAAGCTACTGACTGAATGAAAGGAGCTGGCATCTCACTCTCTTTGAATCTTCTTTATCATGCTAGGATTAACAGGAAAAAGCAAAAAATTTCAGAATTGCACCTTGCAATGTGGAGATATTACTGTTTGTGCATTTACAATATTCATTGATTTTTGCCATTGAAAAACATGTTTTTCATATACCAGAAATGTTTGAAGCTACTGACTGAATGAAAGGAGCTGGCATCTCACTCTCTTTGAATCTTCTTTATCATGCTAGGATTAACAGGAAAAAGCTAAAAATTTCAGAATTGCACCGTGCAATGTGGAGATATTACTGTTTGTGCATTTACAATATTCATTGATTTTTGCCATTGAAAAACATGTTTTTCATATACCAGAAATGTTTGAAGCTACTGACTGAATGAAAGGAGCTGGCATCTCACTCTCTTTGAATCTTCTTTATCATGCTAGGATTAGCAGGAAAAAGCAAAAAATTTCAGAATTGCACCTTGCAATGTGGAGATATTACTGTTTGTGCATTTACAATATTCATTGATTTTTGCCATTGAAAAACATGTTTTTCATATACCAGAAATGTTTGAAGCTACTGACTGAATGAAAGGAGCTGGCATCTCACTCTCTTTGAATCTTCTTTATCATGCTAGGATTAACAGGAAAAAGCAAAAAATTTCAGAATTGCACCTTGCAATGTGGAGATATTACTGTTTGTGCATTTACAATATTCATTGATTTTTGCCATTGAAAAACATGTTTTTCATATACCAGAAATGTTTGAAGCTACTGACTGAATGAAAGGAGCTGGCATCTCACTCTCTTTGAATCTTCTTTATCATGCTAGGATTAACAGGAAAAAGCTAAAAATTTCAGAATTGCACCGTGCAATGTGGAGATATTACTGTTTGTGCATTTACAATATTCATTGATTTTTGCCATTGAAAAACGTTTTTCATATACCAGAAATGTTTGAAGCTACTGACTGAATGAAAGGAGCTGGCATCTCACTCTCTTTGAATCTTCTTTATCATGCTAGGATTAGCAGGAAAAAGCAAAAAATTTCAGAATTGCACCTTGCAATGTGGAGATATTACTGTTTGTGCATTTACAATATTCATTGATTTTTGCCATTGAAAAACATGTTTTTCATATACCAGAAATGTTTGAAGCTACTGACTGAATGAAAGGAGCTGGCATCTCACTCTCTTTGAATCTTCTTTATCATGCTAGGATTAACAGGAAAAAGCAAAAAATTTCAGAATTGCACCTTGCAATGTGGAGATATTACTGTTTGTGCATTTACAATATTCATTGATTTTTGCCATTGAAAAACATGTTTTTCATGTACCAGAAATGTTTGAAGCTACTGACTGAATGAAAGGAGCTGGCATCTCACTCTCTTTGAATCTTCTTTATCATGCTAGGATTAACAGGAAAAAGCTAAAAATTTCAGAATTGCACCGTGCAATGTGGAGATATTACTGTTTGTGCATTTACAATATTCATTGATTTTTGCCATTGAAAAACGTTTTTCATATACCAGAAATGTTTGAAGCTACTGACTGAATGAAAGGAGCTGGCATCTCACTCTCTTTGAATATTCTTTATCATGCTAGGATTAGCAGGAAAAAGCAAAAAATTTCAGAATTGCACCTTGCAATGTGGAGATATTACTGTTTGTGCATTTACAATATTCATTGATTTTTGCCATTGAAAAACATGTTTTTCATATACCAGAAATGTTTGAAGCTACTGACTGAATGAAAGGAGCTGGCATCTCACTCTCTTTGAATCTTCTTTATCATGCTAGGATTAACAGGAAAAAGCTAAAAATTTCAGAATTGCACCGTGCAATGTGGAGATATTACTGTTTGTGCATTTACAATATTCATTGATTTTTGCCATTGAAAAACATGTTTTTCATATACCAGAAATGTTTGAAGCTACTGACTGAATGAAAGGAGCTGGCATCTCACTCTCTTTGAATCTTCTTTATCATGCTAGGATTAGCAGGAAAAAGCAAAAAATTTCAGAATTGCACCTTGCAATGTGGAGATATTACTGTTTGTGCATTTACAATATTCATTGATTTTTGCCATTGAAAAACATGTTTTTCATATACCAGAAATGTTTGAAGCTACTGACTGAATGAAAGGAGCTGGCATCTCACTCTCTTTGAATCTTCTTTATCATGCTAGGATTAACAGGAAAAAGCAAAAAATTTCAGAATTGCACCTTGCAATGTGGAGATATTACTGTTTGTGCATTTACAATATTCATTGATTTTTGCCATTGAAAAACATGTTTTTCATATACCAGAAATGTTTGAAGCTACTGACTGAATGAAAGGAGCTGGCATCTCACTCTCTTTGAATCTTCTTTATCATGCTAGGATTAACAGGAAAAAGCTAAAAATTTCAGAATTGCACCGTGCAATGTGGAGATATTACTGTTTGTGCATTTACAATATTCATTGATTTTTGCCATTGAAAAACATGTTTTTCATATACCAGAAATGTTTGAAGCTACTGACTGAATGAAAGGAGCTGGCATCTCACTCTCTTTGAATCTTCTTTATCATGCTAGGATTAGCAGGAAAAAGCAAAAAATTTCAGAATTGCACCTTGCAATGTGGAGATATTACTGTTTGTGCATTTACAATATTCATTGATTTTTGCCATTGAAAAACATGTTTTTCATATACCAGAAATGTTTGAAGCTACTGACTGAATGAAAGGAGCTGGCATCTCACTCTCTTTGAATCTTCTTTATCATGCTAGGATTAACAGGAAAAAGCAAAAAATTTCAGAATTGCACCTTGCAATGTGGAGATATTACTGTTTGTGCATTTACAATATTCATTGATTTTTGCCATTGAAAAACATGTTTTTCATATACCAGAAATGTTTGAAGCTACTGACTGAATGAAAGGAGCTGGCATCTCACTCTCTTTGAATCTTCTTTATCATGCTAGGATTAACAGGAAAAAGCTAAAAATTTCAGAATTGCACCGTGCAATGTGGAGATATTACTGTTTGTGCATTTACAATATTCATTGATTTTTGCCATTGAAAAACATGTTTTTCATATACCAGAAATGTTTGAAGCTACTGACTGAATGAAAGGAGCTGGCATCTCACTCTCTTTGAATCTTCTTTATCATGCTAGGATTAGCAGGAAAAAGCAAAAAATTTCAGAATTGCACCTTGCAATGTGGAGATATTACTGTTTGTGCATTTACAATATTCATTGATTTTTGCCATTGAAAAACATGTTTTTCATATACCAGAAATGTTTGAAGCTACTGACTGAATGAAAGGAGCTGGCATCTCACTCTCTTTGAATCTTCTTTATCATGCTAGGATTAACAGGAAAAAGCTAAAAATTTCAGAATTGCACCGTGCAATGTGGAGATATTACTGTTTGTGCATTTACAATATTCATTGATTTTTGCCATTGAAAAACATGTTTTTCATATACCAGAAATGTTTGAAGCTACTGACTGAATGAAAGGAGCTGGCATCTCACTCTCTTTGAATCTTCTTTATCATGCTAGGATTAGCAGGAAAAAGCAAAAAATTTCAGAATTGCACCTTGCAATGTGGAGATATTACTGTTTGTGCATTTACAATATTCATTGATTTTTGCCATTGAAAAACATGTTTTTCATATACCAGAAATGTTTGAAGCTACTGACTGAATGAAAGGAGCTGGCATCTCACTCTCTTTGAATCTTCTTTATCATGCTAGGATTAACAGGAAAAAGCAAAAAATTTCAGAATTGCACCTTGCAATGTGGAGATATTACTGTTTGTGCATTTACAATATTCATTGATTTTTGCCATTGAAAAACATGTTTTTCATATACCAGAAATGTTTGAAGCTACTGACTGAATGAAAGGAGCTGGCATCTCACTCTCTTTGAATCTTCTTTATCATGCTAGGATTAACAGGAAAAAGCTAAAAATTTCAGAATTGCACCGTGCAATGTGGAGATATTACTGTTTGTGCATTTACAATATTCATTGATTTTTGCCATTGAAAAACATGTTTTTCATATACCAGAAATGTTTGAAGCTACTGACTGAATGAAAGGAGCTGGCATCTCACTCTCTTTGAATCTTCTTTATCATGCTAGGATTAGCAGGAAAAAGCAAACAATTTCAGAATTGCACCTTGCAATGTGGAGATATTACTGTTTGTGCATTTACAATATTCATTGATTTTTGCCATTGAAAAACATGTTTTTCATATACCAGAAATGTTTGAAGCTACTGACTGAATGAAAGGAGCTGGCATCTCACTCTCTTTGAATCTTCTTTATCATGCTAGGATTAACAGGAAAAAGCTAAAAATTTCAGAATTGCACCGTGCAATGTGGAGATATTACTGTTTGTGCATTTACAATATTCATTGATTTTTGCCATTGAAAAACATGTTTTTCATATACCAGAAATGTTTGAAGCTACTGACTGAATGAAAGGAGCTGGCATCTCACTCTCTTTGAATCTTCTTTATCATGCTAGGATTAGCAGGAAAAAGCAAAAAATTTCAGAATTGCACCTTGCAATGTGGAGATATTACTGTTTGTGCATTTACAATATTCATTGATTTTTGCCATTGAAAAACATGTTTTTCATATACCAGAAATGTTTGAAGCTACTGACTGAATGAAAGGAGCTGGCATCTCACTCTCTTTGAATCTTCTTTATCATGCTAGGATTAACAGGAAAAAGCTAAAAATTTCAGAATTGCACCGTGCAATGTGGAGATATTACTATTTGTGCATTTACAATATTCATTGATTTTTGCCATTGAAAAACATGTTTTTCATATACCAGAAATGTTTGAAGCTACTGACTGAATGAAAGGAGCTGGCATCTCACTCTCTTTGAATCTTCTTTATCATGCTAGGATTAGCAGGAAAAAGCAAAAAATTTCAGAATTGCACCTTGCAATGTGGAGATATTACTGTTTGTGCATTTACAATATTCATTGATTTTTGCCATTGAAAAACATGTTTTTCATATACCAGAAATGTTTGAAGCTACTGACTGAATGAAAGGAGCTGGCATCTCACTCTCTTTGAATCTTCTTTATCATGCTAGGATTAACAGGAAAAAGCTAAAAATTTCAGAATTGCACCTTGCAATGCGGAGATATTACTGTTTGTGCATTTACAATATTCATTGATTTTTGCCATTGAAAAACATGTTTTTCATATACCAGAAATGTTTGAAGCTACTGACTGAATGAAAGGAGCTGGCATCTCACTCTCTTTGAATCTTCTTTATCATGCTAGGATTAGCAGGAAAAAGCAAAAAATTTCAGAATTGCACTTTGCAATGTGGAGATATTACTGTTTGTGCATTTACAATATTCATTGATTTTTGCCATTGAAAAACATGTTTTTCATATACCAGAAATGTTTGAAGCTACTGACTGAATGAAAGGAGCTGGCATCTCACTCTCTTTGAATCTTCTTTATCATGCTAGGATTAACAGGAAAAAGCAAAAAATTTCAGAATTGCACCTTGCAATGTGGAGATATTACTGTTTGTGCATTTACAATATTCATTGATTTTTGCCATTGAAAAACATGTTTTTCATATACCAGAAATGTTTGAAGCTACTGACTGAATGAAAGGAGCTGGCATCTCACTCTCTTTGAATCTTCTTTATCATGCTAGGATTAGCAGGAAAAAGCAAAAAATTTCAGAATTGCACCTTGCAATGTGGAGATATTACTGTTTGTGCATTTACAATATTCATTGATTTTTGCCATTGAAAAACATGTTTTTCATATACCAGAAATGTTTGAAGCTACTGACTGAATGAAAGGAGCTGGCATCTCACTCTCTTTTAATCTTCTTTATCATGCTAGGATTAACAGGAAAAAGCAAAAAATTTCAGAATTGCACCTTGCAATGTGGAGATATTACTGTTTGTGCATTTACAATATTCATTGATTTTTGCCATTGAAAAACATGTTTTTCATATACCAGAAATGTTTGAAGCTACTGACTGAATGAAAGGAGCTGGCATCTCACTCTCTTTGAATCTTCTTTATCATGCTAGGATTAACAGGAAAAAGCTAAAAATTTCAGAATTGCACCGTGCAATGTGGAGATATTACTGTTTGTGCATTTACAATATTCATTGATTTTTGCCATTGAAAAACATGTTTTTCATATACCAGAAATGTTTGAAGCTACTGACTGAATGAAAGGAGCTGGCATCTCACTCTCTTTGAATCTTCTTTATCATGCTAGGATTAGCAGGAAAAAGCAAAAAATTTCAGAATTGCACCTTGCAATGTGGAGATATTACTGTTTGTGCATTTACAATATTCATTGATTTTTGCCATTGAAAAACATGTTTTTCATATACCAGAAATGTTTGAAGCTACTGACTGAATGAAAGGAGCTGGCATCTCACTCTCTTTGAATCTTCTTTATCATGCTAGGATTAACAGGAAAAAGCTAAAAATTTCAGAATTGCACCGTGCAATGTGGAGATATTACTGTTTGTGCATTTACAATATTCATTGATTTTTGCCATTGAAAAACATGTTTTTCATATACCAGAAATGTTTGAAGCTACTGACTGAATGAAAGGAGCTGGCATCTCACTCTCTTTGAATCTTCTTTATCATGCTAGGATTAGCAGGAAAAAGCAAAAAATTTCAGAATTGCACCTTGCAATGTGGAGATATTACTGTTTGTGCATTTACAATATTCATTGATTTTTGCCATTGAAAAACATGTTTTTCATATACCAGAAATGTTTGAAGCTACTGACTGAATGAAAGGAGCTGGCATCTCACTCTCTTTGAATCTTCTTTATCATGCTAGGATTAACAGGAAAAAGCTAAAAATTTCAGAATTGCACCGTGCAATGTGGAGATATTACTGTTTGTGCATTTACAATATTCATTGATTTTTGCCATTGAAAAACATGTTTTTCATATACCAGAAATGTTTGAAGCTACTGACTGAATGAAAGGAGCTGGCATCTCACTCTCTTTGAATCTTCTTTATCATGCTAGGATTAGCAGGAAAAAGCAAAAAATTTCAGAATTGCACCTTGCAATGTGGAGATATTACTGTTTGTGCATTTACAATATTCATTGATTTTTGCCATTGAAAAACATGTTTTTCATATACCAGAAATGTTTGAAGCTACTGACTGAATGAAAGGAGCTGGCATCTCACTCTCTTTGAATCTTCTTTATCATGCTAGGATTAACAGGAAAAAGCAAAAAATTTCAGAATTGCACCTTGCAATGTGGAGATATTACTGTTTGTGCATTTACAATATTCATTGATTTTTGCCATTGAAAAACATGTTTTTCATATACCAGAAATGTTTGAAGCTACTGACTGAATGAAAGGAGCTGGCATCTCACTCTCTTTGAATCTTCTTTATCATGCTAGGATTAACAGGAAAAAGCTAAAAATTTCAGAATTGCACCGTGCAATGTGGAGATATTACTGTTTGTGCATTTACAATATTCATTGATTTTTGCCATTGAAAAACATGTTTTTCATATACCAGAAATGTTTGAAGCTACTGACTGAATGAAAGGAGCTGGCATCTCACTCTCTTTGAATCTTCTTTATCATGCTAGGATTAGCAGGAAAAAGCAAAAAATTTCAGAATTGCACCTTGCAATGTGGAGATATTACTGTTTGTGCATTTACAAAATTCATTGATTTTTGCCATTGAAAAACATGTTTTTCATATACCAGAAATGTTTGAAGCTACTGACTGAATGAAAGGAGCTGGCATCTCACTCTCTTTGAATCTTCTTTATCATGCTAGGATTAACAGGAAAAAGCTAAAAATTTCAGAATTGCACCGTGCAATGTGGAGATATTACTGTTTGTGCATTTACAATATTCATTGATTTTTGCCATTGAAAAACATGTTTTTCATATACCAGAAATGTTTGAAGCTACTGACTGAATGAAAGGAGCTGGCATCTCACTCTCTTTGAATCTTCTTTATCATGCTAAGATTAGCAGGAAAAAGCAAAAAATTTCAGAATTGCACCTTGCAATGTGGAGATATTACTGTTTGTGCATTTACAATATTCATTGATTTTTGCCATTGAAAAACATGTTTTTCATATACCAGAAATGTTTGAAGCTACTGACTGAATGAAAGGAGCTGGCATCTCACTCTCTTTGAATCTTCTTTATCATGCTAGGATTAGCAGGAAAAAGCAAAAAAATTCAGAATTGCACCTTGCAATGTGGAGATATTACTGTTTGTGCATTTACAATATTCATTGATTTTTGCCATTGAAAAACATGTTTTTCATATACCAGAAATGTTTGAAGCTACTGACTGAATGAAAGGAGCTGGCATCTCACTCTTTGAATCTTCTTTATCATGCTAGGATTAACAGGAAAAAGCAAAAAATTTCAGAATTGCACCTTGCAATGTGGAGATATTACTGTTTGTGCATTTACAATATTCATTGATTTTTGCCATTGAAAAACATGTTTTTCATATACCAGAAATGTTTGAAGCTACTGACTGAATGAAAGGAGCTGGCATCTCACTCTCTTTGAATCTTCTTTATCATGCTAGGATTAACAGGAAAAAGCTAAAAATTTCAGAATTGCACCGTGCAATGTGGAGATATTACTGTTTGTGCATTTACAATATTCATTGATTTTTGCCATTGAAAAACATGTTTTTCATATACCAGAAATGTTTGAAGCTACTGACTGAATGAAAGGAGCTGGCATCTCACTCTCTTTGAATCTTCTTTATCATGCTAGGATTAGCAGGAAAAAGCAAAAAATTTCAGAATTGCACCTTGCAATGTGGAGATATTACTGTTTGTGCATTTACAATATTCATTGATTTTTGCCATTGAAAAACATGTTTTTCATATACCAGAAATGTTTGAAGCTACTGACTGAATG
>NW_027370384.1:0-36298 GCF_046119375.1 Phyllobates terribilis | reverse complement strand
AATAATAAACATAGAGTATGAGTTTGTAAATTTACTTTAAAATAAGTGATGAAAAAATGTTGTAATAGTACTTTTATAAAATAACTCAAAAGTTTGTTTTTCTTTTTTCTATGACAACGACCCCGACTAAAAGTAGTGCGGCGAGAATAATAAACACTGATTTTTGGGGGGGAACATCCCCTCTTTACAATTTAACACTTCATGTCATTGGTTAATATCGAGGTTCAGATGTAATACTTTTTGTATCTTAAGGCTAATTTCAGTAGATACTTCCTCATTATTATATTAGAAACTATATTAAAACTCGTCTCTTACAAAATACATAAGTGTACATATCGGACTTGGTAAATGAGTCGGACAGGTCGGATTTTTTATTCTAAAGATTTTTATAGCTTTTCCAAGAGTAATTCTATAATGATAAAATATTATTCTTTATAATATCTCTAAATAAATTAATAATATTCATAACTTTTATAAAATATATATTAATGTTAAATGATAATGATATAGTACATGTGTAATTAACTTTCACCCTTGGGTTGATGGGTACTAACAAAACTCAAAAGCTAACCCGACCCAATATCCTAACCTGACTGGTAACTACCCGATCAAAAGATTAGTGGGTTAATACCCGAAGGACCCAAACCCAACCCCAAAAATTAATTTAATTAAAATAATTATATATAATAAGTGAAACAAAATAATTAAAATTATTGATATATTCTCTAAATTATATATCTCAATATTTCAAAAATTAATATTAAGATATATAGTTTATAATCTATTAATGATGGATCTTGTTAGATAGACAATTTTATTTTATGATTTTTACAAGAATAAAAATGAAAAAGGAAAAAACATATATATAATATAACTAAGTTTAAAGTTATTAAATTACATGCTTTATCAAATAACAAATTGGACTAAGTATAAAAAGACAAGTGTCTCACTCTTGTAGAGTTCTTGCCACTTGGCAAGTTGTGTAAAAAATATTTTTTACACCTTGTGTAAATGTAGACATTTCCTTAACAAAACCAGAAAAAAAAGTCGAGAGAAATGAGAAAGAAAGACACTAAAATTGAAACTGCGAATAAGGTCGTCTTCAACCACCGAGTTGCTATTGTTGACACCACATAGACCCAGAGTGCTCCGTATAGTCTATTATTGTTCACATTCATTTCTTAGCTCATCCGACAAACATCTGTTCATAGTGATCGACTACATTATCAGAGCAACATCTATATGTGAGTTATATATAGGAATATTGAAAGATAAAAAGGTTGGACATGAAATTATGACAATCAATTGATGACATTCTAATCATAATTAGACAATAAATAATCAACAATTAAAACATGAACAACACTATAATTCTATTGATGATAGTTGCATAGACCAACCAGATCATTAACTACGCTAAAATATAAGGGGGATAACAATTAAATGTGGAAAAAGATGGGATAATGTAATCCTTTATCTTAATACATATAAAGATTAGGGGGACTTTGAAATCTTAAATGTAAATTTGCATTTTCATTACTCCTCCATTGAAGACCCATTTTCACCCAATTTTAATTTCCACCCTCTTCTAGAGTTCCTATTACTCGGTCCAATTTGTTCGGCCCAATTTGGTTAGCCCAATAGCCCAACCCCTCCTCCTTAGCCTATAAATAGAGACATTCTCCATTGTACAAGAATATTTTCCACTCTTCCTCTCTTCATCTTTCTTCCTCTCTTTTGAGAAGTATGCTCTCTAGTTACCCACATACGGGATCCTCTATATTAGAAACTCGATTTTGTTCTTAGATCTAAATCGATTTGAGAAGTATGCTCTGTAGTTGCCCACATACGGGATCCTCTACATCAGAAACTTGATTTTATTCTTAGATCTAAATCGATTTGAGAAGTATGCCCTCAAACTCATTCTTATTTCTCTAATTTTAATAATAATAATATAGTTTTTATTTATCTCAATCCAAATTTATGTTTCACATACCGTAACTTATGAGTTATGACTTATGACCTTCCAACTTATTAATTAATTGAGCAACCTTATTGCCTCCCTCATCAAGATACCGCTTTAAGTAAAGTCACAGTTACAACGGGGAACTTTTCACTTGCCTCTCATCCATTAAATACCCTTTAGATTAATAAGCTCCTTCCTTCGTCCAATCCTCACTGTGAGTGTACGACCTCAGAACTTATCGGCCATGACATGTCTTTTGCTTTCTCAGCCTCTCGAAAAGCCAAATTCACCTTTCCATCGGCTTTCACCACCCCCTCTACTTTCATCTTCTTCGATCAAAAATTTATCGTAGATTGATTTCCTTCCGTTATTATATGAGAATCTATATCAGGTAAGAAAGAAATCAACGTTTCTTAATTCCCCTTTTGGTTGAGTAATTCTTATTTGTGTTTCTTATCCTTATTATGATTTAAGTATTCTTTTCATATTGGCCTCGATTAGACCTCTATTATGCAGACATCCTTGATGTATAGAAGAATTTCCTTTTAATTGTGGGATTATCACTAGCAAAAGAACATTGCAGACTTTGCAGTAGTGCATATGAATTTCAAAAATCACATTAGTAATGATGGTGAGATCTGGTATAGATCACAAATCTATGCTATTTTCTATTATACAATATCTATTTATAAGTTGGTTGCAAATATTTAGGTTAATATGTGATGTTCGAGGGGTGCAGGACTTGATGATGACGTAGCTCGACAAACAAGAACACTATATGCCAAAGTTTGATTTATGTTTTTATATCTTTCAACTTTGTGAGATAATATTTAAATTTTAAATATCCTTCAAGTTGTTGGAATAAATTCTGTGATCCAGAATTTCTCTCTAATATATTATTGATGCTATATTTTACAAACTTTGAGCTTAAACTTTCAATTGTCCTTTCACAACAACCCAATTAATGACTAATAATCAATCTAAAAAACACTAATAAGTAAGACCTCAATGTAAAAGAATATAAATCTTTATCTTTATCTTATCTTATCTTAATATATGTATAAAAATTAGGGAGATTTCAAATCAATAAGTATGAAATTATATTTGTCATCAAATGTTATTTAAGATTTGTAAATTCTATTGTTCCCTTCCGTCTCTATTGAAGAACCTTATTCTTCTTAATGTATTTCGTTATTCCAGTCCACAATCAACTTAAACATCCTACACCATAAATCACAATTAAAGTATACAGAAAACCGATTAAAAAAACATTACATAAATTGAACCATTGAGATCCTTGGTCAACTTAAACGCCATATGCCCTAAATAACCATTGAAGTTCTCAACTATGGCTTTTGGGAAATCACCATTAAAATCTCAACCATGTGGTTTCAGAAACTATTCAACTTCCACAATACTAAACCATGGATGTGTATATATATCCCTACAAACACACCACTCAAGATCATACCCACCTCAATTCCTTCCTCTACAACGTATCAACAAGGAACAAGTCTGAAACAATGAACCGCGCTGGAGCTCCACAACCACAAATGGACAAGGCACTAACTCAATTGCTCTACCTTGGTCGTGCTCATGCTGCACTAGGGAACACGGTACACCAAAATACAAATCTCTTTGCCTTTTTACTAGCATCTTCAATTGTTTCTTTTTTTTTGTATTTTTTGTTTGTTTCCTTTATTTTATTGTCTTGTAGTAGACATGTAAAAATATTTCATCAAATTTTAGGCTAACAATGAAATGTGACAGTCAAAAGTTATAGTATAACCTCTACACATTCATTTCGTGCATGAACCCAACCTGTTTCATTTCATGGTAAGAATAAGGTTATGACCGTAAATGAGGTCACACCGACACAAGCGTGCTTTGTTTCAGAATAAAGAACAGTCAAAGGAGTTAATTAATTATGCATGTCACAAACATAAAAGTCTACAATTCAAACCATGATTATGAGAAAAATAGATTTTGACTTGATACAATGGGATTGAAATATATATGTATCAACCAAATATTGTCTGGTTTTATTTTTAAAATAATGAAGGTAACTAATCACCTGATGCTTATAAAGATAATGGCGCATCTTATACCGATGTTCAGATGATAGGCATGCATTCAATGTCCACGTTACAAACAAGACAATCATTTGAATGATCAAACTAATTATTCTTGCTAATCAAATTCTAGAAGATTGAAATTCAAATTCATAATAATTGGTATGCATATAATTATCCACTTTAATTTCGATATCATTAATTATAATAGGTTTGTACGTGATACATACCAAGTTAAGCATAAGAAACATAGGCCCCACATGGTCTCCATGCTTGAAGCCCATCGTAAGATTCATCGGCAATGGTAGACTTGCATTTTGTTCATGGGTTGTGAAAGGATTAATAAATCAATGATAGAATCAGATTTATATGACGAGTTTATTCCAATATATGTTGGCACATGCATACATCATGACTTTATTCCCCTACACATTGACCTTTTTATCGGACTCTGACATAGTCCATTTGCTTAAGGTGGTGGTTTTTTTTTATCATGGACTTGTCTTATTGATCAATTTATAGAGACATAAGGACGTGCAAAGAAGCACCAAGGGTCAAACTCCGATTAATTTTATTTAAGACGGATCGGTTTCATTTCTTCTTTGAAACGGATAATTTCAGCATTAATAAAAAAACAGTTTTGGTCAATTAATAAAGACATAAGGATCTGTAAAGCAGCACCAATGGGCAAACTCCAATTAATTAATTTTATTTTAGGTTGATCGGTTTCATTTCCTCTTTGAAACGGATAATTTCGGTATTAATAGAAAAAACAACTTAATCGCATTGTAATTTATAACATCAATAGTCAAAATTCTATCAAATCACTTTATTATGTTTCAATTAGATTAGATTTGTAACAACTAAATTGATAGTTAATTTTGGAAGTAATAATTATTCAAAAAACTTGAATAAGGAGTAGTTACTTGGAATTGAATGTTGAAATAAAGTAAGGAGTAACCTCCGTATAGGAATTCTAAGAGAAATTTTATGAATGAACAATAATGAAAATAAGGATAAATCTAATGCTCTGCATATCTTGGAGAGGTGGAAATGTGGGATCCGCACCTTCGATCAGCTTGTTGACCTTCGATCAAATGGATATCTTTTGCTTGAAGACGAACTCCAAACCAACGAAATCACCCCCAAATAAATTACTCAATAGTTAGCAATCCATTTATGATATGTAAACACATGATCAATTATAAAAAATTCATTACAATTGTAAAACCAAATTCATAAGAAAGTCCAAAAAGTTATCAATTCAAAACAATAGATATTTTCCCATCATAGTTTATTTTCAGTGAAATGTGGAATTGTATCTGTAAAATTCTAAAATCATCAACAAATTCAATAGAAACTAAAAAGCAGTTTTCTTTAGAAGATTCGGCATTAATAAAAAAAATAGTATTTCTCAATTTATAAAGACATAAGGATGTGTAAAGCAACACCAAAGGTCAAATTCCAATTAATTAATTACTTTATTGGAGAAGGGCCTTCTTTGGGGCTGCATCTCAATGTTGCATAGACCAAAATTTTGGCCTAACCCTGACCCGAGGAGTTTCGATCCTGCGTTTTTTCCTCTTGATTTAGCTCGGTTGTTAGATGGGTTCAAGCTTCTTGGAGGGCATGTTAGTCTGGCTGTCGGTTTCTATAGTCGTTTGATTGAGGATAGGGTTTCCAAAGCAGTGGGGTTGATGGAAGCTGTGTCTAGGCTCAATGACCCGCAGTTGAGCCTCCTTCTTCTCCGTAGTTGTGTTGGGGTTGGCAGGTTGTATTTCTCTCTCCGGACATGTCCCCCTCAGATGATTGGCTTTGCTTATCGCACCTTTGATCTTGGTTTGAGGAAGGCTTTTCAGGAAATTATTGTAGCAGGTGTCGGAGGGTTTCGTGATTGGCAATGGAGATGTGCTACTTTGTCTTTTCGGTTTGGTGGGTTTGGTGTCTATACTGCTTATGATTCGTCCCATTACGCATTTGTCGCCTCTCGTCTTCAGTCTCTTGACCTCCAGAACCGGCTTGTGAGTTAGCCTTGAGAAGCTTTAGGGATGTGTGTGATATTGATCCTCTTGTTCTCTGTCGTGATGTATCAGCCCCCCCCCCCTCTCGTTTATGAAACAATTGGCTACAGTGTACTTCGATATGGTAGAGAAGAAGTTGGTGACTTTTTTCAACCCTAGCGCCCGTGAAAAAGTTGTCCTCATTAGCAATCGGTCAACCCATTCCTTGGATTTTTTTAGGACTATTTCCATCCCCGAGCTTGGCCAAACAATGCACCCAAGACAGTTCTGTTCAGGTGTGTTCTTCAGTATCATCTTGCGGTTCCTATATTCCCTGAGGATTTTACATGTCCCTGTTGTTATTATTGTGTCATGGATCGGTTTGGTGATCATGCGGTGCACTGTGGTAATGATGTTGGGCTCAAGTTTCGGCATAACTTGGTCCGATATGTTTTAGGGGATATTTGCTCTCAGGCTGGTGGCTTTGTGCATAAGGAAGTGCCTATGGGGTTCTTATCTGAGGATGGAAGGGATCTTCGTCCTGCTGATCTACTTTTCCATTGTTGGGACAATGGGGAGGACGTATGTTTGGATGTTACTGGCGTTTCCCCCTCCACGGGTATAGGGGTTCCCGCTTTTGTTCCTGGGGTTATTGTCTTTGCTGTTGTCGCTAGGAAAAATAAGAAGTATGAGGGTAAGTGTATGGAGAATGGTTATAGGTTTATCGCATTTTATTTCTCTACCTTTGGAGAATTAGAAAGTGGTGCTATTGATTTTCTTACTAGGGTCACTTGGGTTGCTCAAAGCAACATTGTTAGTGCTAATGTGCGTTCTTTTATTCTTCATAGATTGGGTTTTGTTGTGAATAAGGGTGTAGGTGCACATTTGGTTGCTAGACTCCCAACCAACTTTTGTGTATAAATAAAATAATAATATTTTGATGGGAAAAAATTAGATTATATTTGTAACACTAAATTGGTAGTTAATTTTGAAAGTAATAATTCGTTAAAAAACTTGAATAAGGAGTAATTACTTGGAATTGAATTCTGAAATGAAGTAAGGAGTAACCTCCATATAAGAATCCTAAGAGAAATTTTATAAATGATCAATAATGAAAAATAAGGATAAATCCAATGCTCTACATATCTTCGAGGGTGGAAATGCGGGATCCGCACCTTCGATCAGCTTGTTGACCTTCGATCAAATGGGTTTCTTTTGCTTGAAAACGAAATCAAAATCAATGAAATCACCCCTAAATAAAATACTCAATAGTTAGCAATCCTTTCGTGATATGGAAACTCATGATTAATTACAAACAAACTCATTGCAATTGTAAAACCAAATTCATTGAAAAGTCCAACAAGTTAGTAATCAATTCAAAATGGAAGATATTTTCCCAACATAGTTTATTTTGAGCTGATTATGTAATCAATTCAAAACTCATTGCAATTATAAAACCAAATTCATTGGAAATTATCCTAGCAATTTATTCCTACATATGTGGAGTTTGTTTATAAATATCACTATAATAAGAGATCTCTTATTATAGTGATATTTATAAATATCACTATACATGTGCGGAATTATCCTAGCAATTTAATCTGTTTAATTATTAAATTTAAATAATTATTTTCTGAAAAATAACTTAATAATTAAAATATTAAAAATCCTTTTAGATTCTAAAATAAGCTAAATTTATAAAAGGATTTTTTAATATTTTAATTATTAAGTTATTTTTCAGAAAAAAACTATTTAAATTGAATAATTAAACATATTAAAATAAAGTTATCTTAACAATTTATTCCTACTAAAATATCATATAATAAGAGATTCTAGGAATAAGATATGTTCTTAAATAGAAAGTCGATTAATAATAAGATTTGATAAGATTTTCTTAATAAAAAATAATAAATCTAATTATAATTTTAATATAGGTGATGAAAAAAATAATAACAAAGAGGAGAGAGAATATTATGACAAATAGAATATTGACACGTAAACAATGGTGGGACCAAAACTCTTATAAAAGATTCAAATAATTTTATTTTAATAGATATTAAAATTAATTTTTTAATTATATATAATATAAAAAAATATTCACTAGGGATAAATCTCTCGGTCGCCCTAGTTTAGCTAGGCCCGTGATCATTCATCTACTTTTGATTGATTTAGATTTAGAAGTGTTATTGATCTAAAGTTTTAACCTACAAAATACTCCATTTTAGAATGGACAATTGATGGTGACTTCAAATCGACCATATTAAAAATTACTCCCTCCGTCTTATAATATAGTTCTTATTTGATTTTACACACTTACCGATACATATTTTGTATCGTTAATATCTATCATTATGGGTTAGTATAAATTATTAGAAATTTATATTATTAAAGTACTTATGGACACGAATCAAACCTGATCCCACATGAATATGTTTTTTCTTATACATTAGCAAGAATCGAGAAAATAAACTTCAATCATAAATAGTATTAAAACAAGAATTAGCACTATATTATGAAACAGAGAGTAAAGAATAAACTAATTTATCAAATCATGTTGTGTATAACAATATTGAATCTGTTTGTCATACACACAATGCAACACTATCCTTTTTTGAGAAGAAAACTATTATTTTATTTGCTTTTATTTATTTTTGTTAGAATGAGAGGCGTCACTATCCGAAATTTACATAGATGAGAAATTTGGACTACACCATAATTAAAAGGGTGTGTAGCACATCTCCTGTCCTCGTCACACAAACAAGAAATCCCAGTGGGCGCAACATCAAGAAAATAACACCTAACGAGTAATCAAAAGCAAGATCAGCTAGCGAGTCAGTGACTCGGTTTATTTATCTAAAAACATGGGGGAACTGGCAAGACCAGTCCCTACTAATAAATCCTTGAGCGATGCTAACAATATGGATAGGGGATGACATTTATCCACATGCTTACCAATAAACAAACAGGCCAAGGTAGAGTCTGTTTCAAGGTAAACTCTCCTGAACCCCAAAGACCAAGCATACCGAAGGCCAGTAACAACGCGCCACAACTCCGCTGTCGGGACCAAGCACGACCCAATGTTGTGGACGAATCCAGCAATCCAAAAGCCTCCATTATCTCTTATGACCCCACCGCGAAAGCCTTGTCGCACCGGACCGAGCCATCCGTATTTGGATTGACCCACTGATCCGTCGTCGGGCTCCGTGACACCAAAACTTCCGTCCAAAGTGTGCTAAGGGAAGATCGTCCCACTCCTACATCGGTACTGTACTCACGAGTTGTCGTAGAGATAACCAATGCCTTGTTCCCGCCAAACACATCCCTCCAAAACACCAGTTCGTTGCGCCATCTCCAGATATGCCAAATAGCGGTTGCAAAAATACTTGCCCAACTTCTCTCTTGGTCAGCAATAAGCATGAGAATATGGGCCGACAAGAGTGATGCAAAAGAGGCCCATCTCCAACCCACCAAGGGAGTCCAAAAGAAAGAAATATTTTGCTCCCATAGACCTGCAGGAATAGGGTAATTGTCCCATTCCTAAAGAGGCTTCTCTGAGACCCAATGATCTTGGCAAAACCATAGAGTCTTCCGTTACCGACCAGCCAATATGACTCAGGCATTCATGCCTCTACAGATGGCTCTCCACACCGCAGAGACGTTGGATCTCTCCCTAAGGTTTGGCCGAACATACTTAGCACGCAAGGTTTCCGGTCAAATCTCTCCACGGCTATGAAGAAATCTCCATGATATCTTCCCGTTAAGGTTTATGTCAGATCGTTGGTTTCGTAAGCTTATAAACTTGTATAATCTAAAATTAAACTCAAGTAGCTATAGAAGGTGTATAGTTAGATTGCGGAATAGAGATTAGCTATAATTAAGCACTATTAAAACAATTTAAAATGCTTAGCTCGTGCAAAGATTTACGAAGGTGAGAACCCTAAGTTTCTAATAAGCCCGGGACAAAACTCGCCACTAACTTGTATTAATTCAAGAGAAATTACACACTTAAGCTACTCCTAACTTAATACAACTCTCTCTCACAATACAGGTTTCGTTCATCTCATACAAGTAATCTCTCTCTATCAAGCTCCTAAGTATTTTAGGCTATAGCTTTGCTCACAACGAATTAAGCTCTATGTAGCTTTCCTCTAGCTTTGTCTCTAGCTTAATTGTTTTGCTCTCTTCAACTCGTGACGCTCAAAACTCGTGCCTAACAACACTCTTATGCACGCCTTATTTAGTAATTCTAACTTACAGTCCTTAAGCTAGCAATTCTTTATCTCACTGCATATGAAGAACGCCACCTCAGTGATCCGCGTGGTCATCTTTGCTCCAGAAATGCATCAATGCTCCAAATCGCTTTGTGCTTCTTCAGACTTGATCATGTAGCTTCCATGTTGGCAATCCGTGTGCCTCAACACTTTTCTTGATTTTTCCAGCTTGGCGATTCTCATTCATCCACTATCCAACAGTAGAAATCCTAACAAACTTTTGTTGTTTCCATTCCCCTTAAGCTATGTAGCTTCACCGACCTTCCCTTCCTTGGAACAAATCCTCTAAGTGCACGCCTACAATTCCACCCGTGGACACACTTTAGCACAAAAACTTATATGTTCTCTCTTTTCTTCATAAGCGCGATCCTCTAGCTTTGTAACGGCACTCGCTCGCTCAAAGATACACCTTCCGTCTTCTTATTTCTCACTTCAACCTTTATTACATCTTGGTGAGATTCAGCTTTCCCCGCTACACCTTAAGCTAGACCCTTAGTGGTCACAGCTAGTCCGCTTGTGCTTAAGCTACACCCAAAACTCTTCGAGATATACCTGTTTAGCTTAAAACACACAAAGGGCATCAAATACTTGAGTTTGTTATCATCAAAACAAGCGTAAAGGTTTAGCTAGTTCATTCCACCTCTAGATCAAACCAATAATTTCTCCATTTTGATGATGACAAACCCATAAACAGATAAGCACAATTAATTTCAAAGCATACTTAGTTAATCTACAAATATGCAATTTAGATTAATCAAGTACTACAGATATAATAAATCAGCTCAAGTATCTTCGCTAAGAACACTTTAGAGAGTATACCTTTATTCTCACTTAGACCAAGCCAGTCTAAAATCTCCCCCTTAGTTGAATAAGGATATGTATCTGTTTACTTCTCCCTTTTGACATCATCGAAAAATGCAATCTTAGCTCATGCAAAGGGTACTAAAATGGAAAGTGCAATAAAGCTAACTCAATAATCAAGCATAAAAGGTTGTAAGCACAAAATAGCAAAAGTGTAACCAAGCAATAGGCACAAGTATATAGCAACCAAGAAAGCACACTTTATAGCATATAAAAAACCTTACACCTTTAGTAGCATAAACTCCTAGTATTACTAGTTAAACTTTATAGCAAAAGAGGAAACAAGAGAAAACAACAAGAACACACGCTTCAACCGTAGTCATCGCCCTTTCGAGTGAGTGCAACCAAATTATAGAGAAGAATGATCATTTCGTCCTGACGAGTTGTCATGAGCTCAAGCTGAGATGTGATATCAGTCACCCTACGCTCTACAGTTGAACTCTGAGTCTATATAGCAAAAACAACTCGCTCGGAGGCAATCAAGTCACTATCAGCTGGAAAATGAACTTCCCTGGACTGGGTATGGGAGGAGGAAGCAACTGGTCTCGATACCTTGGCAGGTATAGTCTTAGCAACTAGCTCGGAGACCTTCTCGATTGTGATCACCTCACTGAATGACGTTTCATGGACTCGCTTGTACAACTCCTCGGCCTTCAACATTCTAGCGATTATGTGTGGGAAGGGAAGAGGAGAGCCATTGTGAGCGCGACTAACAACCATGTGTGAGATCATAATTTCTGTTGTATTGATTAGGTGTCCGTTCAGTACTTCATCCATGATCCAACTATCAGAAATAGTTACCAGGTCCATGTTGGTGTTTCGAGGCGTGATGTTCTTGATGATAAAGTAGCGCAGGAGTCGCTTGGAGGCTAAAAGATGCTTTGTCTTTAGCACAGCTAGTACGTTCTTGTCGAAGACTGTTTCCTTGATAGCACGAGAATTGGCTGGCCAATTCTTCTTTTAGAGGCGCCCAAAGCCCACTAAAGAGAAATATGAGCCTAGCTCTTGACCTATTGCCTTCACCAGATCTTTAACCTCAAAGCTTTCGCTCGCATCGTGAAACCACTGAAAATTACATGAAGTTGGTTCACCTGCGGACGAGCTGCTGCTGAAGCGAGCATAGAACTGTCTGACTAGATCCAAATCCGCCTTGCTTACCTAGACCTTTAATTTATTCCAGTTCTGCAACTTGAGAAGATGAGTGAAGCGATTAGAGTTTGAAACAACCTCTATTTCATGCAGAATGTCCGATGAGACTACGATCGGGAAGAGAATGTCGTGCTTCGCTATGCCGGTAGAGATCGGCGGGAACTCTGGCTTCTCTGCAGGAGTCGCTTTTCTCGGCTTCTTTGTGCGTGGAGGTTTCTCAGTCTTCACCACCACTACCACCGAAGAAGGGTCTGTCTCATCATCTTCTTCTTCCTCAGACTGCATTTCTTCTTCCTTCTCTAGCTTACGTTTTCCCTTAGCTTTGGAGGTGCTATTAGCATCTTTGATGATTTGATGTTGAGCAGGGGCAAACTCATCATACGCTTCCTCGATGAATGATGCAGCTAGCAAATTAGACTGAGAGGGAGAGATAAGCGGTAGATGGTCACCTGATGCAGATTTCGTCGGCGTCACAAATAACTTGGATTTGACTGTGACGAGATCGGTCAACACAATTGAGACCGTTGCGGTGACTGGATCCTCTACTGTACTGACTCATTACCTTCCTCTGTACCTAGACCCACGTTGAGATCTGTGACACTTACTTCTCTGTCTTCTGGATTTGTCGGAGTTTTTGGTGTCTTAGATGAGGTAGAAACTGTCGTCGGAGTCTTAGGCGTCGTAGGAGGTACGGCTTTTTGTTCGGCTAGCCTGGCGAGCCTCTCTTGTTCGAGTTGTGCAATTTCTTTCTCATGAGTTGCCACAGATTCGGAAAAAAGCCCTTCCTTGGATGGTAGGCGAATTGGGGTATCGTCGGTCTTTTTTAGTATTTGTGGAGCTTGGGTTTTTAGGGTTTGAGGAATTGGGAATTTTAAAGGAGCGAGAGTGTATATGTAGAGAGCGGGTGTAGAGAGGGTAATAACGGAGTTTCTGGAAATGTAGAGATGGAGATATAGAGTGAACACGTAATAGTCTGGAGTAAATGTATACCCGTGCATATATAGATGAGCTCAATCTTCCTCTGTAAGTTTCCACCGCTAAACCAACGGCTCGATACCTGTAACGGCTAGCTCTCAAATCTCTACAACAACTATAATATCTCGCTGGACACACTGCAATGACTAAAATATCTCGCTGAAAGAAATGATTATAATGAAGGTTTTTTAAAAAAGTTAAGTGAACTTTGGAAAATTTATTAGTAGGTACACTTTTTTTTTCCAAAACACACTTACACTAGTCTAATAATGCATGTATGCTAAGTAAACTACATCCATCTAATGATAAGTACCATTTAAGAGTTTTAAACAGAAATTAAGATGGTACAAATCTAGAGAAAATTATTTTTATTTAATGCATAAAAAATTTATTCTTTATTCACGGTTTTTTTATACGTATTTTCTAACCTATGACCTAAAGGCGTAGAATAAGAGTGTAATAATACTCTATCCGCTCACCAATAGATGATGTTCAAGGTTTCGAAGTTTATTCAAATATACATGACATTTTACATATTTTCATCATTTTCTACCAATCTTACCTCTAATATTTAATCTCTTTTCAAATGTGGATTTCCATAATTACTCTCGCTTCCTTCTACACTCTCATAATTTAATAAATTATGTATAAAAGTTGTTTAATTTGTAACATATATTTCATACTTATGGCATAAATTATAAGGATAAAAATGGTCCAAAACTTCACTACCTTAATCCATATAGAATTTTTTTTTTAAAACCATCTGATTGTGAACGGAGGAGTAGTAAGTTTGTGTTATAAATGGTAAATTAGATGTAATTAATTTGTTATTTTATAGATTCTTGTATACATGCATTATGACATGATCTTACATTTTACTTAGACCTGATGTGTTTCCTCTTTGATAATAGGCAACTTATTATATTGGATAATTCACAATATAACCAAATATTTGAAATCATTAGGTATTTTACACACAACAAAGAAAGAATATAAATCTATCTTTGACTTATATTACAATAAAATTTTATATAAATGATAAAGAAACACTTTTCTTCAAAATAGAATAAAACACTATATTCATTCCTTCTATTCCAAATGCATCTCAAGTTTTTTAGCAGGCACGGTGCATTCTCCTCGCTACTTGCTTTCTCCTCGCATTTGTTTGAAAAATTAAGAAATAAATTTCAAAGTAGTAGTTTCATTGAAAGAACTGATTTCTTTTATTGCTATTCTCTTCCACAATAGATGCATCATTTATGCATGCGAGTTTCATAGTTGAACATTTATAAATAAAAAAATTAGCTATGCAAATAGTAAATAAATATGAAAGAGTAATTTGGGTGAAGAAATGATGATGTCTCATACACCTTCTTATATGAGTTAAAGGCTATTATCTTGTAAAATTATATTGACTAATCAAGAACTAAGAAAATAACTAAATTGATTATATGAATAATTAAAAATATATGATTTCAATCATTCACTATGATGTGCAACTTTCTACGTATTCATACATCCATTCAGTGTATATTCTCAAGTTCCAAGCCCTAATTTGTATGCATCATCTAGCACTCTATTACAAAACTGCAAAGTCTATTTGAAAATCAAACCTTATCTAATCCATTTTTATAATTCCACGGTTCTCTAAAGGGGTGAGACTTTAAATATATAAAATTCCAACTGAAAATGTTATTTGACTAAGATATATATCGTAATTGAAACACAGTGAAGTCCTAACATAGAAATACTCTAAAAAGATTAAATGGGTGAAAGATTGAGTAAGGATGAAAATATATAACTTGTTATTTAATAAATTAAATATCCAAAATAATGATTGTTGAACAATTGAGGCAGAGGGATTGGGGAGTGCAGATGGGAGGCATAACTGTGCTCTTGTAATGCGGTTATTAAAGTTGTTGAAGAACTTGAACTTTGTGTACCATGTATGAGAGGTAATGGAGATTGGTGATTACATTTGTAAGGTTTAAATAAAGAGCTAAAAATTAAGGGACGGGAAAACTAATCATCGATTATCAAAAGTGATGTATTGGGAGTTACGATTAGGATATTTAAGCGATTTAGGTTTTATCGTTATTTAATGTAGAAAATAAATTTCCAACCACAATAAATTTCCTAACTCCCACAAGAATTAAAAGGGGAAAATAAAAAAAATAGTTTATTTTTATAGGTTTTATAATATAATTGATGTATTGGGGGGTTACGATTAGAATATTTGAGGATTTTAGGTTTTACAATCATTTATTATAGACAACCAATTTCCAATCATAATGAATTTCATAACCTCCCACATAAAGAAAAGAGGAAATAAAAATGGTTGATTTTTAGAGGTTATACAATTGATGTATTGGGGTTATAATTAGGATATTTATGGGGATTAGGTTTTACAATTATTTATTACAAACAATCAATTTTCTAGCCACGATGAATTCCATAACCTTCCACAAGAAGAAAAATGAAATAAAAAATATTTGATTGGTAGAGATTATAAAATTAATTTACTGGGATTTACGATTAGGATATTTAAGGGGTTTAGGTTTTATGATAATTTATTAGACATCAATTTCCAACCACAATGAATTTCACAACCTCTCACAAGGAAAAACGATGAAATAAAAAATATTTGATTTTTAGAGGTCATGAATGTTTCAAAAAGCTCAAGTTTATTAGACAATCAATTTCCAATCACAATGAATTTCACAATCTCCCACAAGAAAAAACGATAAAATAAAAATAGTTGATTTTTACAAGTCATAACTGCTTCAAAAAATTCAAGTTTATTATATTAAATATTATTTTTATTTTTATTGTTGTTGTTATTATGAAATGTGAAATTAATCACCTTCATATTAATCATAACACCCGTAATTAGGCTGGTCGTTATAGAGTTGAAACGTCATTTTGATTGCTTAATTAATCACCCTCATATTAATACTCGGAACACCCATAATTTCACTGACCATTACACGGTTGAAGAACCATTTCAATTGTATTTGAAACCAACTATTCTAATGGTTTTTAATAAATTAGAAGTTAAATTTTAGAGGTTATATATTACACTCAATTACAAAAACCAAGTTGAGTTTGAAGGCAATAAATGCTTCAAAAAACTCAACTTTGTAAGTATTAGGATTACAATATAGAAGACCATAAAAATGAATTAGATGTTTGTCAGATGCATGAGAAGGAAATGTAACTCATAATATTTAGTTAGAAATACCACATAATATTACATGATTGTATACATAAATAATGACTTCTGCATTAGACAGTTGAATGATTACTTTAAAGTAAAGATTAACAGATGTTAGGATGGTGGACTTGCTAATATAATAGTCAATAGCAGTTGGCAATCCATTTATGATATGCAACGTGACTAATTTCAAAGTTCTCCATTGCACTTGCAAAACCAAATTCATAGGAAAGTCCAACAAGTTCGTAATCAATTCAAAACAGTAGATATTTTCTCACCATAGTTTTTTCTAGCCGGATATAGATTCATAGTTATAAAATTCTGAAATCCACAACAAATTTAATAGAAACCGAAAAGCAATTTTTTAGAAGATTTTTAGAAAGGGATCACTTGGTTAAATCATCAAATGCATATTTGGAATGATATTTGAGACGAAAGAGAGCGTGTAAGAGAGAGTTACCGGTGTCATAGCCAAGTAGGAGTCTGTCAAATCGAGAAAAGAAGGTTAGGTGAAGGATGTAAGGATTCTTCTCTGACAGGAAAAAGAACTGTTTAAAGGTTGATGAGTTGCCGATGTCATTTCAGCCTTACTTTGTGTACTGCTAAGAAGAAGAATGTTTTGTCCCGAATTTTGAAGGAGATAATAGCAATCAATACTGATGGCAGAAAGATAATCAATCGGTGGTTAAAGATCACTAACCTCGTCATTGATAAAGCCGGGGCTAGCAGGAGATGTCGGAGAAGCCAAAGATGTCAAGTCTATTATTATGATTTTTTTATTTGGGTTTTAAAGAGGTGAGAAGTTAAGGGATTGTTGCACTAAATCTCCGAAACCGAAGGTATGTGAAAGGGTTGTAATCATAAGTGTCAAAATTAAGTGTGTAAGGGTAGTGAAAGGTTTATTTTTTGTAAAGAAGTTACACGCATAAATAAATGCATGTACATGACTTTTCTAGCAAATCAAAGCACATGAATTAAACCAATGACCATTACAGGGAGTTTTTTGTTATTTAATTTTTATAGGATTTGAGGAAGTTTTTTGATATATTTTCTTAGGATTTCTTTTTTCTGTTTTGTACAATAAATGCATCAAAAAAGTAGAGTTTATATGTATTATTATGATTATGATAGTTATATTATTATTATTATTATTATTATTAGAAACAATCAAACAAAAATAATGGAGACATTTGTTGATTTTATCTCATCCAACTTTGAATGTGAAGTAAAAAATGGAAAAAAATAATATGAAAATAGAGATTACAAATAGATTTTATACATTTATTTTATATATTAGAGATATATTTTTAGATATGTTTTATGATTTATAAATTTTATTTTATAAGTATTATAATAAAATTAATATTAGATAGATTTAGAACATGTGACAATTTATGTGGAATTTAATTTCATAAGAGTAATGAATACAAAGAGGATGGATAATATAATAAGAGATTTATTGGTATAATAAAATATTTTGGTCAAAGATAATATAATTAACTTTTTAGGAGGTGATTATGGTAATTAGCTTGTAAGAGAGTAAGGATAAAATCGAAAATGTGGTGGTTGATTTGGAGGTAATTAATGGACCTCCAACTCAACTTTTATAGTATACTAGGACTTTTGGGCCCGTGCTACGCATTGTTTCTTTTTTCGTATATTTTTGTTTGTTTCTTTATTTTATCATGTAGTTTTTTAATATGTTTTTTCTTATCTTTTCTTTTTAGTTCCTTAGTGGTTTTATTGTATTATTTTTTTCTATGAAGAATAATAATACATTAAAATACTATATGAATATTATTATGTTGGTTTTATTGTTGTTACATTTTGAATTTTTCAAGAACCCTATCTAATTGACCTAATTAAAATGTTTTCTATATAGAATAATAATACAATTTAAAATAATCTATTAATATTTTAATCTAGTTTTATTTGATCTATATTTCAAATAATCCACCAACCTTATCTAATTTAGGCCATGAAAATGATAATCATTTACTTTTTCTATATATAAGAGTGTTTATATTAGTGACCTAACACTAATAATAGTCCTTTTTTTCATATTCTTAGTGGTGTAATTATTCTCGTTGTCTAAATTGATTTGAGACAAAGGTCACTTATTTGGTATTTTATAAATTTTTATGTCGTTGTACTTCATGATATTAGATACCGTAATATATTTGTCTACTAGTTATCATTGTTTTCCTTGAATAAAACTTACGAACATTCCAGCAACCCTATCTAGTTTAGGCCAATAAAATAATAATCATTTACTTTTTATATGTATAATTGTGTTTATATTCGTCAGTCAACTTAATATTTTTTTCCTCTCCATATTGTTAGTGGTTTAGTTAATCATGTTGTGTAAATTGATTTAAAACAGATGTCATTTATTTCGGTCGTCTTTTTTTATTCGTATGTATAGATTCATGGTGATGTCCGCTCTTATGGGACTGCATGTGTGCATTCATTTATGTATTTATAGAGTGATAAGGTTATGCTTTGACTTCTGCAAAGAAGGGTCGGAACATAAAAAGAGAAAAGGTTTAAGGCGGTTTTGAGAATGAGAATATTAAATTATACTAAAGGATATGAAATGAATTACGTGGAGTCTTGGAATTCAAAGAGACATGAAGTTAAATTTAATTAATTTGACTATTTATCTTCCATAATCAAGTAGAGGGTTAATACAACTTCTATTTTATTTGAGAGTTTTTCGTTTTTCTTTTGCATTTATTTCAAAAATGATAATTAATGAAAAATAAGGGTATGTTGTGAATATGCTTAAAAAAACTCAACTTTATAAGGATTATGATATGATATGATGTATAGATTCATGGTGATAGGCTCTCTTATAGGACTGTATGTGTGTGTTCATTTATTTATTTATAGAGCAACGAAGGTGATGCTTTGACTTGTGCAAAGAAGGGTCGGAACATAGAAAGAGCAAAGGTTCAATGCGGTTTCAGAATAAGAAAGAACTTTTATTTGATATTAATAAAGGATAAGAAGTGAATTATGTGGACTCTTGGATTCAAATGGACGCGAAGCTTAATTTACTTAATTTGACTATTTATCTTTCCTAATTGAGTAGAAGGTTAACGCAATTTTCATTTTATGTGAGAGATTTTAGTTTTTCTTTCACACTTATTTCCAAAAAGATTATTAAAGAAAATAAGGGCAACTGGGGAAATTTAAATAAAACCCAAGTTGAGTTTGAGGGCATACTTCTCAAATCGATTTAGATCTAAGAAGTGTAGAGGATCTCGTATGTGGACAACTACAGAGCATACTTCTTAAAGGAGAGGAAGAGAGAGGAAGAGAGATGAAGAGAATAAGAGAAATATATTTTTGCACAATGGAGAATGTATCTATTTATAGGCTAACGAGGAGGGATTGGGCTAACCAAATTGGGCCGAAGAAATTGGACCAAGTAATAGGAATCTAGAGGTTAATAATGTCAAACAATAAGGAGGGTATTAATGATGTCAATGCTATATTCAAAGGTAAGGGAAATTGAAAATGAGTGAAGATGGGTCTTCAATGGAGGAGTAATGGAAATCCAAATTTACATTTAAGATTTGAAAGTCCCCTAAACTTTATATATATTAAGATCAGATTTGAATGAAGGAGATGAAATTTTTCATCTAGGATGTTGTTTGACAATACCCTAGATGAATTGGTTTTTTCATCCAATATTAAATAAAAACGACTTTTCATCTAATTTCTATTATTATCTAACGGAGACCTAAATCTTAAAACAGAATTAATTAACTCATCACTGTAAAATAATTAAATTATTAAATAATTATTTATAACAAAAATATTTTAATATTAGATCATTTTAAAATAATAATTAAAAATAAAAAAGAGAGCAAAAGATAGTGAAAAGATTTTGTCTACTTCTCTTACCACTTCGATAACTTTAGGTGAGATAGAATTCTTATATCACATAATATATACTTCGTAAACTTTCGTACATGATTCTGTACGATTTTGTAGCATTCTTAAAATATGCTGATGTGATATAGTGAATAGTAAATTATAATATATATTCTAATATATTATATACATATAATAGCACAATATCCATCTATCTATATTATGTTGGTATATAACCTCTTATTAAATCTTATAGATATTTGATACGTGTTAACATATTAAAAATCTTATAATCAAAGCTATTTATCTATACATCTTCAATAATTATAGTAAGTTTACAAATTGTTTTGTTTCGATATAAAACTACGATTAAACTAGTTTTTTGTAAGGATTAAACTAGTTCTCTAGTATAGCAACATATAGCTGCACATATAAAAATTAGAAAATCTATCTAATCCACATATTGGAAAACAAGTGAGAGCTTAAACCATTGAATTTGCATGACATGGACTAATGACCGAGACGAGGTCAATGCTAAAAGAGGATATTTTCCTAAAGTCGACCAGACCCAGCAATAATAATAATATATTACAACAAAAACCAATCCAATTGAATATTTAATTTTTAGCTTCAAAAAAGGAAAACGCATGAATCGATTTAATTCTCACACGGAATAATTAATCAAATTTTCTTCTGAGCTTCCATTATAAATAACAAAATCCTGTGCGCTCATCACCACCACCAACATTATTACCACCACTTCTCTCTCCCAATTCATTCTCCAACCTCCATTTTTTAGACTCTCGAACTTCCCCAAATTCTGTAACCGCCTCCTCTCGATCTCATCTCTAAAGAGAAATAGGTCGTGAATCGTTCAAATTGACGCTGCAACGACTCGATTTGTTGCCGTTTCCATCTGAATTTGGGCTTTGGACGATCGGATTTTCCCGTTGCTCTGTTTCGGCAAACAGAGTTTGTTGAAACAGAGCGTTGGTTCATCTCCTACATTTGCTTCTTCGTCTCCAGAAACCGTGTTTAGTTTTCCGCCGATTATGCCTGAAGGTTACTGCAATTCGAAGAAAACTGACGCCATTTGCGAGGATTATTGCGGCCAGGTGAGACATTTTCCCTCTTCTGTTGATATCCTTTTTTTTTGTTTGGTATTGTGGAAATTTCTGGCGAATTGCTGAAAAAATTGTTTTTGGAAGGTAGAAATGATGCTCGGTGTTTATTTTTGCTGAACCCTACACGGTATTGCAATTGCAAGCGTTTAATGGTCTAGTTACTGCTTTAGTACTTGTATTGTTAAGGTTTTAATTTTGAATTTCAAAATGCATGTTGAGTAATACTTTTGGTTTTAGCCTACAGTGCTCTAGGTTTATCCTTGTCAATGTTCAAATTAAATTCCCGTTTTGATTAAATTAGCCGTTAAACCCTCACCAAATTGTCTCCTGCATTTCAAATTTCGCTCACCGAAAAGGCGTTTCATGTGGATTCTTCTTGGTGTGGTTGATTGATTCTGACAACAACCGTAATATTTAATTCAAAACTTTTCATTTTAGGTACACTACTAAGTACTTACTATAACCAGATACAATATTAACCAATTGCTTAATCAACTACAGGGATCCGGTGGAGCATTAAACATGGCAAGATTGAGATGTATTTTGAGAGGGATTGACCTAAAAACCCTAATCTTAGTGCTGGTTTTCGTTCCAATACTCATCTTCAGCATATATGTTCATGGCCAAAAGTTAACTTACTTTCTAAGACCTCTCTGGGAATCTCCTCCTAAGCCATTCACTGAAATAACCCACTACTACAACGAAAATGTCACCATGGAAACACAGTGCAAGCTCCACGGTTGGGGAATCCGTGACTATCCAAGAAGAGTATTCGACGCCGTTCTGTTCAACAATGAAGTTGATATGCTCCAAATCCGATGGAATGAGCTTTACCCTTATGTAACCCAATTTGTACTACTGGAATCCAACTCCACTTTCACAGCTATACCAAAACCCATGTTTTTCGGTATTAACCGAGATAAGTTCAAGTTCGTTGAGCCTAGGTTAACATACGGGAAAATCGGAGGGCGATTTCGGAAAGGTGAAAACCCTTTTGTTGAAGAGGCTTATCAGAGATTAGCGCTTGATCAGCTTCTTAAGCTTGCTGGGATTCAAGAAGATGATCTTTTAATCATGTCAGATGTTGATGAAATTCCAAGCAGGCATACAATTGATTTATTGAGATGGTGTGATGATATTCCTCCGATTCTTCATCTCAGGCTTAAAAACTATTTATACTCGTTTGAGTTTAAAGTTGATGATAGTAGTTGGAGAGCTTCAATACACCGGTATCAACCGGGGAAAACGCGGTATGCTCATTTCCGGCAAACGGATCTTTTACTAGCTGATTCGGGTTGGCATTGCAGCTTCTGTTTTCGGTATATTGAAGACTTCATATTCAAGATGAAGGCTTATAGTCATACTGATAGAGTGAGGTTTTCACATTACCTTAACCCACAGAGAATACAGAACATTATCTGTAAAGGGACTGATCTTTTCGACATGCTTCCTGAAGAATATACGTTTCGGGAGATCATCAGTAAAATGGGTCCGATTCCTCGGTCTCATTCGGGCGTTCATCTTCCTTCTTTTCTGTTGGAGAATGCAGATAAGTTTAAGTATCTATTGCCTGGAAATTGTGTAAGGGAAAGTGGGTAATGAGGAAGACTGTGTTTGTGTGTATAGGAGAAAAATAGGTTGAGGAATGATCGTTATTAGGAAGGGCTGAGATGATTAAGCTTTATAGATTAAACTGATTTTCATCTTAGTATGTCATTTTGTGATGGATGAGGAATGAGATGATCATGCCCCAGATTTTGTTTTACTGGTGGGGTTATGCTAATTAGGAATTCTTTGGGGGTTAAATTTTCAGTCTGTGATGATGATTATCTGTAAACGTTTTATGTAAATCTTTCCTCGTATGGTGATTGGTGAAGCTTTTATGTTTTCTCAGTTGCCATGACTGTTGAACATGTTTTGGTTGTATAGAATATCCAGATTTGGTCAAGTAGATGCTTATAATTATTGATAAGGAAGACCTTAGAATTATTCAGGTGAATCAGACTTGGTCTTATTCTTAGGCTAATTAAGGCTGAGCTGTCTTGTTGAGGAAGTATTGCTGTATAAGAGTATGATTCGTATAACATGTTATCTACTAATGAAAATTGTGGGGAGATGTAAGTGGATATTCTCCGATACTACATTCCTATGATCAAGATGCATGTACTCTAGATGTGACAATCCGGCCGGGCAGGTCAGTTTCAAGGTGTTTCGGACATCGGTTATTTCAAGTCTGGTCATTTTTTATTAACATTTATCGAATTATAACGAGTCTGGTTATAAATGTTTTTAACATGGGAGGAATCGAGTTCAACGAGTCGATTCACGTGAACTTTTTTTATTAAAATATTTTTATATTTTTCAATTCATGTCATTATGTTTCTACTCTCGGTCCAATAGTGCGGTATGTACTCCCAACCCATTTTTTACTCGGACATCGGGTTGGATCAGAACGGCGTCCGTGTAAAACAGGTTGGGTTTGTATGACCGAAAATAGTTCGATCGTTTTACAGGCTCGATTTTTACCAGGTCTAATGTACCAATATATCATGAAATATAAGAGAATAATTTTTGATAGACAAAAACGAACAAAACAATTTAACCTAAAAAGATTAGAAAAATGCAAAATACAAGATCTAAAGATGACAAAAAAAAACATGCAACAGATTTGAACCGACATTGTACATTGTTGTCCGGATCGAGATCCTACTTTGATCGGAGAAAGGGATAGGATTGGAGTGGTGGAGTTAAATCGCAGGATCATAAGATCCTATAAATTTGTGAAATTGAGCAATTAGAATAATAAAGTGACTATAATGTCTTTTTAGTACTAATAATATAAAAACTATTTTAGTCACCGGATCAATACTAGAGTACAAACATGGTCAAAACGACAGTTTTATAAGCATACTTTATAAAATGATTATCATAAATTGATCATTAAAATGCTTAATATAATTACAATAATAGTTTCTATTATATTGCAAATAATTGAAAGTTAATTAACTTTACAAAATATGTGTTTGATTACTATTATTTGTACGAGTTTTCAACCCATATTCTACTAGATATAGAATAAACTTTCTTGAATTAATAAATTTATATTTTTCTATTCATGAGAAAACGGTGTTAGGAAGAACTTGGTTTAGAAATTTCTCGAGTGTATCTCTTTGTAAGGATAAGGTATTATTTCCTTGGAGTTTCCCTCTTGATGGGAAATTGTATAGGTAGGTTTGAAGAATAAATGGATGTTGGTAACAGATTTGATCCATTTTAGTGGTTGGCTAATCAACCGTGTTTTTTGGAGTTGGGTGATTTGTTTTATGTACAACGTGGTATAAGTTTGACTTTGAGAACTAAGTACTTGGTGTTGGTGTGACTTAGACCATACAACACGCTAATACTTTAATGTTACAACTACAAAACTTGATCAAATGTGGAATCTTCAAAAGCTTAATCCGAGTCATCCGACCCGCTTGACCGGCCAAATCTCTTCTGAAAAAGAATTTTAAGCTTCAATTCACATTTTATTTCTTCTAATTTTAGATTTATTGGGAAGTTGCTGAAATAAATCTTGCACCTCAAAAGTTTTGCATTCAAATCTATCTATCTAATGAATTTTTGAATTATTTAAAAATTGTCATTATGTCATTCTTTAATAACTCTATGTTCGTTATATGGATAATGATGTATGATCGCATAACTTTCGCAATATAAGATCTACTTTTAACAGGACCTAGTTCTTATATTTGTTACCTTAATCAAGATAAATTTCTTAATTTATATGCTAACAATTTCGTTTTTAATTCATTAAGAAAGGAAAAGAGACCGGCACAGAACTAAAGTATTAGGTCCGTTTGAATGAGCACGAGTCAGACCAAACCTGATAATGAGGTCAATACTTGTGTCCATGTTCATCCCAGCGAATAGGCTGACCCGGACACAGGGACGGACATAAGGCTCATTCTTCTATTGGTAAAATGATCTGATAGGTGGGCGGGGTTTAATGGTCATTCTGGGTATACCCTTTTTGTTCAATAAGATACCGAAGTGAAAGTTAACAGAAATCGGCCTTTTGCCTATATAAGAATTAGGCCAATTGGTCATTCGAGTTATATATAATAAAACGAGTGTCGTCCTGCATTTGCTTAAGTCTACTTTTTACCCTTATTATTAAGTCGACGATGTTGGTTTCCGATCTTTATTTGGTCTAACGGAATATACCTCCACATCTTTTGTACGGTATAAATGTATATATATTGACCACATATCCTGAGCTTGCGGATTGTTGTTGTATATAAAGGATATTTTAGCAGAAAGTGACAATTTTTAGTCTGAGAAAATTTAAAAAACGTTATTAAATATATGAAATGAACTAAATGAGTATATAAAATGAGCATATTCCTCTATCTTGTTTGTATGCTGGGACAACGCACATGAAACAAGAGAATGGTGATTTATAATATTGATCTCTTGAACAATGAGGTCCAGCATGTCCCTAAATAATACAGATATTCCTAAAAGAACGAGGGTAAACCTAAATCTTCGAAACAGATAATTAAAGAGAAAGTATGACTAAGGTACATTATGTTAGGCATTGGTCGGAGAATGTTCACTTTAGGACATCTCTAATAACAAGTTACATTCAAATCTTAATGGTTAAGTATATCCATTTAGGTTGATTTATGTATCTACTGAATACCTAATTGTAACTTTCTCTATTGCAGTTTGATGGGAAATTGGATCAATGTGCTTCCTTGTTAATTCCTATGTCTTGTAGGAAGTATTGTAGTCCCCATCAACTCTCTAATCTCTCAATTGTGCTGGTATTTTCAGTTGACCTACACCAATAAATATTACGTAAGACATATATGCTATTTTCACTCACCACTCTGTGCATGGAACTCTCACCCTACAAATTCTCGACAACTCTTTAGGGATAATGATAAGAAACTGAGGTGGAGATCATTTGGAAGTTTCGAATATGTACAAATCAACCAGATGTCAAATTATTATAGTGAATACATCAGCATACTCTATGCAGCATAGCTAGTCGTAAAACTGATGAGGTGTTATTAAATGAAAATATTTTTTATCAATAAAAAATGTTGAAAGGTGAGGGATATTTCATGTAATAGGTTATGATGAAATTAGATTTTATATTAGTAAAATTTTAAATTCGAATTTTATTATTTAAATAATAAATATATAATATTAATTTGTAAACTGTCAAAGTTTTTTTTTTTTGAATTGAGGATTGTATATATGGATCTTGTTCTTTCTACCATTTCCATTTAGGCTTTGGTTGAGAGAAAGGTATACTCATGCTCTCTTTAATAATGGAATTTGAGCTAATTTGAATTAGTAGTTAAAACTGGAGATGGAGCTGTATGAGTTATTAGAGATGAAATGAAGTGATCAGCATTTTATTTTTACTTAAAAAAGCCTAGTTGATTATTCGATATTATTAAATGAAATATTAAATCTAAATGGTAAAATTGCTAAAAAGGTACGGCAAATACAATGATTTCTATAATAAAAACTGATCACGAGGTAATAAGAGATTATAAATTCGTCAATGTACGTTAAACTTTCTTAATGTTGGGAATAACATTCATAAATTACATCGGTGAAGCTATTTTAAGCTTATTAAGCTACCGTAATATTATTTTGTTGAACACTAATACGTAGTTTGAGATAAGAACAAAAGTTAAGCTGTATTAAGCTTTTAAAAAAGCTTTGCCAAATGGAGCTAAAATGAAGATGGAGTCGAATAAGTGGTTGGAGTTGAACATGAAGTGGTTAGCTTAACTTTCGTTAAAAATTTACATGATTGTTTGGTATTACTAACTTAAACGTCAAATCGAATATGGTTACTAGTAAGAATACGACTAGACGTGATCATATGTAGGTACGGCTCGGGGCTTAGCCAATTATTAGGCATATATGAACGGGCGCGGGCCGGGCTAGGCCTTCTCATCAGACTGCAACACTTGTCCATACTCGTTTTAATGGACGGTCCGGGTAGGCCCGCGGGTACCTATATCTTAAAACATGTCAAATTTATGTCACTTGATGTATTATTTAAACACCTTAAATTATAAAAAGTTAAGAAGTAAATAAAACATCATAGAAAATATAGTAGTTGTAACACCCCCAATTCACATGGGAATATTACCGCCGATGACTTTAGACTCTCACGTCCAAAATCACCCAGACTTATATCATTGAACAAAACATAATACATACATATAAATAATATCAAAGTCTTACATAATAATGCGGAAAATCAGTACAATGTGAAATTGTAATACAAATTACATCAACGAAAGACTTGTAAGAATAACAATTATATATATAACTTGATCAGCATCAGGATCGTCAACCTTGATAACATGAACTTGAAACATTAACTGTCAACTATTGGGATTTCTTCTTCACACCTCGGGAGCACCACCTGATGTGTCGTATGTAGATGGATGACACCAGCCAACCATGCAAGGAAAATAGCGGTCGATTAGTCTAATGAAAGACTATGCAAATGGGATTTATTTGATGCTCTTTGTGGTCGTATCTAGTTAAAAACCAATCGGTTCTCGAATGAAAGCCGATAGCCGAGGGAAACTCCGATACTTCCACCGAATTAGGAAAAGATATGTATAAATATAGCAAGAGAAGACTCCAAAGAAATTGAGTCTTATGGGAATTATTTATAACGAGAGAAGATTCCAAGGGAATTGAGTCTTATGTGAAATATATATATATAACAAGAGAAGACTCCAAGGGATTGAGTCTTATAAGAATTATTATTTGTATAATATACATTTGTGTGGGAACATTTTAGATAATAACCAACAATGATATTATTAAACAACCTCCCATGAATAATTGGGTCAACGACCAACCTCACCGCATACGTGTTGTGCGAATTCATATTGGAAAGATGACTTACTTAACCAGGAGGCCAAACGATTTTCCAAGTTGTACTAATCGCCCGGAGGTTTATTAATATGTGCATAATAGCACTTATCTTCTTTACTTCTCAAAACGTACATTCAAGTTGAATCTTTTAATAGTGTCTCGCAATGAGAACGAAGGGAATAATCCCGATTGTCGGCACTGGCTAAGTGCACCACCACTTATATCAACATATAAGGGTACGGTTATGACCAAAAAATATTAGGGCACATCCTCCTAATACCAAGTTATAAAGAAACAATTAGACCTCGCAAGGTACATAGTGTTCCTACGAATACTCGTTCTAACTATACGATATATCCACAACAATGCACAACAAAGTCCATCTATCACCCTAAGGTAATAATATAATCATATATATATACATATATATAGTATATCCACTATATGCATACAACCTAAATAACATTTATTTTAGGTTGTTAAAGTTCCCAACACACAAGAGAATAATATTTTATCCCAACTTAATATAACAACCGATTCATTGTTAATTAAGGCAAATATGGAATAAAAACAATAGATAAGAAAGTGCGAACCACCACTTGCCTCATATCAGAAGATTTGGATACGGACCAAATGGGGATAGGGTTCGTACTTGACGGGCTTGATTCCAAAAACCGAATGTAACTCGGCAGAACAGATGTTGTTGCACAGCTGGGTTAGAGCTGCTCGTTGAAGGCTCAAACGGAGACGGAATCGGACATTGTTGGTACCGTTGGCTTTGTATCGAAACGAACTAAAAATTAGAATCAAGAAAATCCATAAAATATGAATTATATCCTCTGGAAAAGGCGAAGAACGTGAGCACTTACTGGTCACGTCGAAACAGTTGCTGAACTGCGCAATGAACTTGGAATATCTCGTTCAGGGGTCAAATGGCAACGAAACTGGATGAGACTGGTGTCGTTGGATCCGTATCGAGTCGAACTACAATTTAGACTCAAGAATCTAAGAATAATATGGACTAGAAGTTCATAAATACAGAAAAACAGAATTGTCCGAAAAATCAGAGTGTAAGGATGACTTACAATCTTTGGAGTTGAATCGATATCGTTCGGAAGCGGAATTGGACGATTCAAGAGTCGAACTCCACTAATTTGAGTATGAGGAATTCAAATTTGTGGTAAAAATAAGTAAATAAAGACTCTAACTAGAGTATCTGAGAGGAATTCAGTTTCGGGTTGTGAGTGAAAGTGGGGAAGAAGCTCCCTATTTATAGAACAATGGTGATGATGAAGGTGTATGATGAATAGATAAGAATGCATTAACTCTCACATGGCAAAGACAAAGAAGAGGCTGCAATAGTTGTTCTATGAGGAGGAGTAGGAGACCTACAAATAGTTGATGTAAATGATGAAGATGGTGATTTACCATAGCTTTGTCAAATCTGGAAAAAAATTACCCTTGTAGGATAATTTCAACTTTCACTTTAATTATAGGTCTTTTCTAGATGTTTTTAAAGGTAAGAAGATTCCTTGAAGATATAATTAAGTTTTAATTTATACCCGATTAAGTATCAACTTAATTATTAAGGTATAAAAGAGAGGGTTATTACAATACTACCCCCTTAAGAAAAGTTTCGACTCCGAAGCTTGACCGAATGGAGACTAGATCCGAAAGATAGGAAAGAAATGCGGAACAAAGGTAGGGGTTATTACATCACTATCCCTCAAGAAAAGGTTTGACCCGAAACTATTCTGAAAACAATTCAGGGTAACGACTGCGCATATCGGCTTCGGTCTCCCAGGTTTCCCAAGTCACTTCTTCGGACCCGGACTTGGACCATAAAATTTTGACAAGCGGAACCATCTTGTGACGCAATTGTTTTTCTCTTCGTTCCAGAATACGAATGGGTCTCTCCTCGTGCGTTCCATTCTCTTGAATCTCGATGTCATCATAATTGAGGATGTGAGAATCATCTGGAACGTACTTCCTCAGTAAGGACACATGGAAGACATTATGCACTGGGTGTGCAGAAGGTGGTAATGCGAGACGATAAGCCAACGATCCAACTCGATCGAGGATTTCGAATGGTCCAACATAGCGAGGATTAAGCTTCCCGCGCTTCCCGAATCTGAACACTCCCTTTGAGGGGGACACTCTCACGAATACCTTGTCACCAACTTTGAACTCAACCATTCTACGCTTTAAGTCTGCATAGGACTTTTGTCTACTCTGGGCTGTGAGCATTCGTTGTCTGATTAACGCAATGTTTGAGGCAGTCCTTTCCACAAGTTCGGGACCCAACAAAATCTTGTCAACGTTCTCATCCCAACAAATAGGCGATCTGCACTTCCGACCATACAAGGCTTCGAAAGGAGCCATCTTGATGGTTGAATGCCAACTGTTGTTGTAGGTGAATTCAATCAAACTTAAGCTGCTTTCCCGACTCAAGGTTTGATGAAGGACATAGGCTCTCAACATGTCTTCAAGAGTCTGAATCGTCCTTTCTAATTGACCATCCGTCTGCGGGTAAAAAGCAGTACTGAATCTCAACTCAGTTCACATGGCCTTATGTAGTTCTTTCTAGAACCTTGACATAAAACGACCATCTCGGTCAGAGACTATGGTTTTCGGAGTCCCATGAAGACGTACTATCTCCTGTAGAAAGACTTCAGCCAACTTTTGAGTTTCCCAAGTCGACTTGATAGCGACGAAATGAGCACTCTTAGTAAGTCGGTCAATAATCACCCAAATAGCATCTTTCTTCCCTTGAGTTCTAGGCAATCCGGTAACAAAGTCCATGGCAATGTCTTCCCATTTCCACACTAGTATCGGAAGGGGTTGTAACTCTCCACCTGGTCTACGGTTTTCAATCTTCACCTTCTGGCAAGTCAAACATCTTGACACAAACTCTGCAACATCCCACTTCATGTTCGGCCACCAGAAGTTCCTCTTCAAGTCTTTATACATCTTACTTGAGCCTAGATGCACCGAATATGCTGAAGAATGAGCTTCCTCCAAAATAAATTGGCGAACCTCTACAACATCAGGCACACAAATGCGATTCTGAAACCAAAATGATCCATCATCTTGTATCACAAACCCAGGCGCCTTTCCATCTTGGACTTCGCTGCATAGATTTACCAAGACAAGATCATCATCCTGTTTCTCTTTGATTTGCTCTAACAAGGTCGGCTGAACCTCCAGAATGTTTTTTTGGTTAAAAGGTAAATAATATAAATGGTATGTCCCAAAAAGGAAATTTAAATCACAGACAGTCCAAGAGCACACATGGCATAACACACAGGATATCCATAATGTGCTAAATAATCAACAAAACTAGTGTCCAAGTACTGAAATAACCATAGTCATAGGAAACATGTCATAAAGAAGTCTAAAAACATGAATGCTAATCTGTCTAACAATGACCTCAACCGGAATCCGGTTGTGCTAAAAAACAAGCGCATTCCGCGCCTGCCAAACGAAGTAAACCGTCGCCGAGAGTGAAAAAGTCTGAGCCCTAGCGAGAACTCCTCCACCATGTGCATGAGCACGCAACCAGACCATAGTACTACAGATAGAAGTGCAAGAGTGAGGGATGCGGAACCTGGTACAAATCGCCTGCCAGACGTTCAGAACGACCGAACACTCAAAGAAGAGGTGCGAATGAGACTCATCTGCCGACTCACATAGACGACAGCACGGATCAACAACAAGAAAGGACAATCTGTCATAGGTAGATAACCGACCGAGCACAGCCAACCACAAAATGAACAAATGCCTAGGAGTGTTGTGCTTGGGCCAGACCTCGGCCTTCCAAGCCACACTCGGTCTCCTATCCCGGAGCGCATCATACGCAGTCGAGACACGGAACTTGTCAGCAGTACACCAACTATCAAGAGTCTCCTCAACTCCCAACTTTCTATCAGCCATCTGAACAACTCTATCTCTAGCAGCTATAATCCCCTTGATCAGAGAGGAATCCAGACGATGAGCCACCCAAGTACTAGGGCTATCAACACGCAGATACCTGTGGTGAATCCAACGAATCAAAGACTCTCCCGCCCCTCAGAAATATGATAATAATGCTTTAGGAGGAAGCAACTGTTCCAGACAGCCAAATCACACAGGCCCAGACCCCCCTCCTTACTCGGACAGTAGATACTACTCCAGCTAACTCGCGACCAACGCCACAGAACATTCCTGCAAAGGGTGATCAGAGCAGAAAGAAATCCTGCATGCACATCCATACTTCGGTCTCACTTCTCAATAATTCACGTTGTAATTCCGGATGAGCAGTGAGCAAGGCTATAACAGTCTCGTGCGTCGTTTTCCTACTCAATGCATCAGCTACAAAGTTGGCCTTTCCTGGATGGTAGAGCAACTCGATATCGTAATCCTTGAGTAACTCTAGCCATCGACGTTGTCTCATATTCAATTCCTTTTGAGTGAACACATACTTTAGGCTTTTATGATTGGTGAAGATCTGGCAACGCACACCATAGAGATAGTGTCTCCAGATCTTTAAAGCGAACACCACTGCGGCTAACTCCAAGCATGGGTAGGTTAGTTTGCCTCATACGGCTTTAGTTGTCGAGATGAATATGCTATGACTTTCCCATGCTGCATAAGCACGCACCCCAAACCTTTCTTTGAAGCATCACTGTAGACAACATACCCTTTAGTTCCTTCAGGCAACGCTAAAACTGGCGCAGATGTGAGACACTTTTTCAAAAGCTGGCCTCACACTTCTCATCCCAAATGAACTTCTTATGAACCTTGCAAAGTAAACCAGTCATGGTCAAGGCGATCTTTGAAAATCCTTCCACAAACCGTTTGTAATAACCTGCAAGTCCCAAGAAACTACGCACTTCTTTAACATTTTGAGGTTGCTTCCAATTAGTCACAACTTCAATCTTTTGTGGATCGACCATTACTCCTTTCTCGTTGATCACATGCCCAAGGAAGGATACTTCTTTTAACCAAAAGTTGCACTTGGATAACTTGGCATACAACTGATTTTCTCGAAGAATTGATAAGGAAATTCGAAGATGTTCTTCATGAGTTCCTTCATTCGGGGAGTAGATCAGGATATCGTCAATGAACACCACAACAAATTTGTCCAGGTACTGCCTAAAGCACTTGTGCATCAGATCCATGAACACGGCTGGAGCATTGGTTAGTCCGAATGGCATTACTACAAACTCGTAGTGTCCATATCTTGTCCGGAATGCAGTCTTTGGAATGTCCTCCTCACAAATCCTGAGCTGATGGTAACCCGATCTCAGATCGATCTTGGAGAAGACTTTGGCACCCTGTAACTGATCTAGAAGATCATCAATCCTCGACAAGGGGTATTTGTTCTTAATGGTGACTTTTTTCAGCTCTCGATAATCGATGCAAAGTCTAAAAGATCCATCTTTCTTCTTGACAAACAAGACAGGGGCACCTCAAGGAGATGCACTTGGTCGAATATATCCCTTCTCGAGCAACTCTTCAAGCTGCTTCTTCAGTTCTTGCATTTCTATTGGAGCCATTCGATAAGGTGCCTTTGAGATCGGCACCGTTCCTGGTTTCAACTCAATAGTAAACTCCACGTCACGGTTAGGGTGTAGACCTGAGATTTCTTCCGGGAAGACATCCTCAAATTCACGCACAATAGGAATATTGTGAACCAGAACTTCATCCTTTTCGGGCGCATCCAAGTAACACAAATACCCGACACAACCTTGTCGAAGTAGCTTAAACGCTGCCATAGCATTAATCAAGTTCCTGTTATCGGCGTCATTCGGACCCTTGAACTTGCACACTTGATGGCCCCCAGATGAAACTGTCACTGTCCTTGTACAAAATTCAATTACCACCCCATGACGTGTCAGCCAATTCATCCTGAGAATAATGTCGTATGGAGCCATGGCAATACAGATTAAGTCAGTTTCAAACTCCCGACCTTGGAGGGTCACTGGGAATCTTGAAAACCGACTAGTTCCAATCAACTGTTCCCCGTTGGAAAGATTTACTATGAATGGTTTGCATGTATCATTGCATTTCAAGCCTAACTTATTAACACAACTCTCCGAAACAAAGGAATGCGTAGCCCCAGAATCAAATAATATGCATACGGAGGTAGAATCTAGGTATATGGTACCTTGAGCAACTCGAGCATTTGGTTCATCAGCCTGGCGCATCTCATACAATCGTTGGCCTTGGCTGCCTGATGTAATTGGAGCTTTTCCCTTGCTCTGAACATTTTACTGAATAACAGCATTGGCAGTCCTTGCAGGTCCTTGTTGAGGTCGGTTGTTGTAACTAACTGGCCCTTGTTGAGATTCAACCCTAGCTTGCCTCTTCTTAGGACAATATGTCTGCACATGTCCATCCTTCCCACAAGTAAAACAAGTCATCCTAAGATTCATGCAAACATTTCTCTTATGGACAGGAGCTCCACAATTGTAGCATTGAACCGGACCCTTAATCTGCTCAGAGCGCTGCGTTGACATTGACTGAGATGGCTCAGTCCTGGCTTTGCCTGCTTTGAAAAAGTTAGACGGTGGTGCCGGGCGTTTGAACCCGTTGTATTGCTGGTTACCAGCACTATGACGTTGTTGGTTTCTAGCCTTCTTTGCATTCTCCATGGCTGACTCCATTTTGATTGTTGCATCAATGTACTCCTCAAGAGTGAAGCAACCATGGCGCAACATCATAGGCTGTAATTCTGAATTCATCCATTCGTGGAAGTGCTAGATTTTACCTTCCTCTGTTGATACATCAGAATAGTGCAACAGATGCTTAAATTTTTCTGCCGTCTCTTTCACCTTCAGCCCATGGTTCTTAGAGTAGAGAAATTCTTTACACTTCTCCTCTATCAAAGCCTTTGAGAAGAAGCGGTTAGTCATCTTAATCTTGAACATCTCCCAACTCATATTAGGGTGATCAACTAATCCAATAGACTCCCACCATTCACTAGCCACATCCTTCAAAGATAGCGAGGCTATGTGCACCTTCTCAGCTTCTGTGGACACAATGTTTTTGAACAGACATTCCATGTGCCCAAACCAGTACGAGACTCTCACACCATCCCCGGTTCCATCATAGGAATCAGGCTTCATAGTGCTTATGGCCTTTAGTGCCCGACTATAGCTCCTTACAGCTTTGCGCTCACGAGCATGAGGTACAGACTCCTCTGTTTCAACATATATATGACAGCAACTGGTGGAATAGGTGTTGCGGTGGGAACCATATGAGCGGTCAATCCAGCAATTGCTTGAGCCACTATCTGTTTGATTGCTTCGAGGGTGGCGGTATTAAGGCCAACTGGAGAAGCTGGGTTAGTGGGTTGTTCGGCTCGGCCAGTTTGCAGGTTATCCTGCTCTTGGTGCTCGTTCACATGATAGTTTTGTGAATTGGCTCGCGACTCATGATCCTGATTAGCAGTGCTTTGAAATTGGATCTGAGAAGCATTGCTTGGTCCAATACCTCCACGACGAGAATCATTTCTCTTATTCACCATCTGGATATGGATCAAAGGAATTAGATTGGAATTTCAACACACATCAACTTAGGGGTAATGAAACAGGTATATAAAATCATGCAAATCATTACTTTAGGTAAAATTTGTGATTTATTAATACTTGTACCCTACCAAGACCAGAAAAGAGTTATCAACCTCTGAAGGGAGGCTACTGCTCCTTATGTTGTTCTAGAAGGGATCAGTCTCTACCACGAGATAGGAATAGGTTGAAATGTTACAGATCGTAAATCTTTAATTTATGACAATTGGAAGAGAGAGGTAGAGAAGTTCCGCTAGAGTTTGGCAGTGTTTCAAAAACATAAGTGGCGAGATAAATACTTTGCTTGTCTTCA
>NW_027370383.1:0-36300 GCF_046119375.1 Phyllobates terribilis | reverse complement strand
GTGAAAAGGATAAAAAGTAAAAGATTAAAAAAATTGAAAAGGATAATCGGAGGATCTAATCTATCTAATCTAATATAATATAAAAGTTGAGTTGGGGGTCCATTTATTACCTCCAATTCAACTTTCAAATTCCTAATCTATCCCTTATAATAAGAATGATACATTTTAACATTACCGTTTATGCCCCTTATTTCAATCTCATATTACCTTTAATTTTCTAAGATTGATGGCCCCATTAATCTCATATTACCTTTAAATATCTAATTGTCATTAAATTCTAAGCAAGTTGACCACGATAGTAAATTATACTACATTCTAGCCATTGAATTGATATTCGAGACGAAGAGACGTTAATATGCGGGGGTTACAACTGATGCCTTAAGTAGACATGAATGAGATGTAGTAGTTTCTCGGTCTATTCTTTTAGGTTAAATAGTAACTTGTAACGTTCAAACCATTCAATTGATGGATGAAATGAAAAGGCGTTGATACAGGGGTTATGACTAATGCCTTTAATTGACATGAATGTGATGTAGAAGTTTCACATTATGTGATTTCCACATACCATATGGTTGTGTTCACACCCCCTATAAATAACGACTTTTGTTATGTTTCAATCCAAGGGAGGACTAATGACAAGGGCTTTGCTTCGTCGTATTGTACGACTGTCATTTGTGGTATGTTTTATGCACAATGCATTTGTTAATTATCATTGATAGTTCAACACATCTTCCAAAATATTAGCTAGGTCCACTTTCTCAAATCTTTCATTTATTTTACTATGTTCAGAGGGATATTTACCCGAGTAGTGTCCAATAACCACTAAGGTATACAAGCACATATTCAAATTCTATTATGCTTATCTATAATTTTATATTGTAACTATTTCACTAGAATCTAGATGAGAAGTATGTGAAAAAACACTCTTTACAAATCATTCATTCTCTTAAAACAAATCTATTATTCTTTCTATCAAGGTGGAAATTGATTAGCATGTTTATCCACTCATGTTCATTACTCTCCGAAATTTTATATCATATAATCTAATCTAATCTAATCTTAATATATCTTAAAATTGGCATTGTTTGCCCTAATTATACTCTACTTATTGCACATGTTTATTCACTTATTGTACATGTTTATTCACACAAAGAGTTCCTTCAATTCGTCCGGCCCAGATTTCTCATTGTTTGGGTTTGTTCGGCCCAGTTTGAATACATGTTTCACATCAATAATTCCTATTATCTCAGCCCAATTTGAATCACAACATTATCTCGGCCCAATTTGAATCACAACCTTATCTCGACCCAATTTGAATTAAATGTTAATTTACATTTTGACACAATTAACTTTCTTAATATACTATACTATATAATATAAATTACATTATTTCCTTTTATTAATTTAATCCTACTTATCATATCATATATCATATATATTGTAATATTGTAAAGTTAGGTTGTTCAAAAAACCATAAATGTTTAGTGACCATATTAATTACACAAATTCAATTCAACAAAGCCCAAAAACATGTTATTTAGGTTGTACAAAAAACTATAAATATTTAGAATCCTCCATATTTACATCCCTCCTCATTGAATTCTATGCGTTTATTTCTTCTCAATACATTTGACTCCATTAATTGTAGGCGTTTTTTAATCCAAGAGTTTCTTCCTCTTTACATCTCTCCCCATTGAATTCTATGCATTTCTTTCTTCTCAACTCTTCAATAAAAGTAATTTTTCTTTAAAAAAAAGAAAGACACAATAGCCCGTGTGTAGCACGGGCATGCCATCACTAGTATAGTATAAAAGTTGAGTTGGGGTCAATTTAGTACCCCCAATTCAACATCACTTTTGTGTTTTTACCCTTACACTCACTTCACCAAACAATTGATATTCATAACTACTTCCCCTTTTACCCTCACTTTAACCTCTTTAATTAACTCTTGGTGGTCATTATTTACGCATCCGATTCATCTATTATTATGTGGCATTTTAGATGGATAATATTAACACGTTCTGACTACCTATTCTTCAATAATAACCTTCTAATATTATACAAAAAAAGTGAGTTTCATCTCCCTCATTTACTCTAGATATTCCATCCTTCTATTGTGATGCACGCCTCTTTGCTTGCTAAACCGTAATTCAAAAATTACTTAGACAAAAATTATAACAATTAACTCGTTGTTGTTTCTTATATTTAATTTAATATGATCATTGAAGATATATATAACATCCCTTTGACCTTCAATCTTCCTCCACCATTTGTTTATCTTTCAAAGTCATTAACTGCATTCAATGATCATCATTCCATACAATAGGTGCTACATCTAACTTTTCCCCTTCCTTAGAAATAAAATCTAATTAACATGCATCATTAATCACTATAAGTTACCATCTAACTTTCCCTCTTCCTCTAGAGTTTTTTTACCTTTAACAAAAAAAATGACTTATCAACCAATATAAATAAGGCACAAAGCTACCACCTGATTAATCACAAGCAATATCCACAATCAAAATAAAGCTATGAAGGTGATTATTGCTTCAACCTATATCATACCCATTAGTATGAAACTTTCCTCCACAATGGTGAAAACAATCGTCTCTTATAAGCCTTGAGCATATGATTGAGGTGTTGTTAGCAAAGCAAAGGTACTAAACTATCCAAAAAGAATGAAACAAACACATATGAGAATGTTTAAACACAAAGATTTTTTGCACTCTTTATTACTCGACATGCTAATATTTACATTACACGTTGGATTCTAGCACACTTTTTTCTATACATCTTAGGTTGATATCAAGATATATTTTACAACAAACGTATATATATCTCATAATTTGGCTTATACATTACCTCTTTGAACTAATTTGAATCGGATATCTTGTGCTAAATGAATCCAAGTATCTTACTGGTAAATTTAATTTCTTACTCTAAGTCATGAGTATTTTCATAATATTTCAACTCTAGCTACAAAAAATAAACATCGAAAAGATTTAATCTCAGCATACACAACTAGCTTTATTTTTTTAGAAGGTAGCAATATTACAAATCACATATTATGAAGGAAAATCAATGCTAAAATGATTAAATGTGCTTATTACAAATCAGATTGTTTCTTTTGCACATATAATGTACTTACCTATTTTACTTGATAGACTCGCAGGTTTTTGTTGCTGCATTGAGGGAAGAAGTGGCTAAAACGGACATTCTTTCTTATTAGCAAGGATCCAAGACGTCTTTCACTATTTCTATTCGGTCAACTTCCTCAAGTTTCTTATTTGTGTTCCTTATATATAACACAATCATGTTTCTCAAGTGTTCCAGTTGTTTCCCTAGATACAACACAACCATTAGGTCAATGTAAGACAAGAACATATGTATTGATCGGTTGAAAGAGAATAAAATAATATTTGTATCTTCTAATGAGTTTCAGGATACGCAAGTCATTGAAACAAATTATAACATATCCAATGTATCACATATACAAATTTATAGGTAAAATATGTCCAAAAACTTTTAAGCAACACTCAGGCAGTGTGGATCTTCTGGAGTATAGTATGTAACAAATGATGTAGCCCATAAAATAAATATTAAATGATTAAAATAAAAAATTAATAGCTAATACTTACCCCATTACCATATCGTACTTTCTTGATTTTTCTAGATGATTGAATTATCAAATCAAACTATGATCCGAGTCACAATTTTTTTTTGGGTAAAATGATCTGGGTTACAATTGGATTAAAATAATATGAGTTTGTATTGCAATCATCTATTATTCACTACTAATTGAGAATAAATCACAAATAAATTTCATTACAACTTTTGATTATCTATAATCGACGACTTTAAATCTGATCTATAACCCTTCATATTCTCCAAACCACCACTCTTGTTTGGAATTGATTGGAAAAAAGTTATAAAGCAAATAAGTAACTACTTGCAATTACTACTTAGTTTCAGAATTTGATCCACAGAAAGATGTCACTACATTTTTTAGCAGACATCTACAATTTGCTGAATTTATCATCTAATGATATTATTATTGGTGTTATGAAACAGTATAGCGCAATATGTACGTCGAATGTTGTCTAGGCGGAAGAACGATTTGAGTACGATTATGGTAGAATCAATAAAGATCATTAGTGCTAAAAATTACTGAATTAGATTTGAACAGAAAAGTTTCCAGGTCTTTCTATTTCAGGTATTCTAAAAAGTTGTCCCATATTCTAAATCAAGAAATATTCCACTATAATTTTATCTTCTTCCAACACAATATCACTACTCTCAATAATTTATCTTCACCCACCACCAATAATTCTCTTCTTTTTTCTATGTCTCTTCACCCAACACACTTATCTTCATCCAGCACACTTCATCTATTTCTCTTTCCTCCTTTTAACCTCTAATTATCATACATTTTCACCGCCATAATTCCGCAAAAGTTTGGAAATTAGTGTTATAATATGGGACGGAGAGAGCTGCTTATTCATGGAAAGAAAATAAAGGTATGTAATTTGCATTTCTAATAATTGAAAATTAACACATGTCTATCATTAATTGGATCCTACATAACTTGTTGTGTATCTTGCATTAGAATATCCACACTGACACCCAACAAAGTGACAAATGGAAAGATATTCCTCTAAAAATAGTTCTTTATCTAAGAAAATCTTCTTTTAGTTACTTTACATATTTTCAACACAGTTATATGACATGGTAAAGTTTAATCAAAACTGATTTGTCGTATTTAATGTACAATCCATATAAGATCTCAAACCGTGAACCGAAGCCCGTGCAAAGCATGGGCATTATCAGCCTAGTATACTATAAAAGCTGAGTTGGGGGTCCATTAAATGCTTCCAACTCAACCTTCATAATTCCGATTATATCCCTCACTCTGTTAGTGATGTTTTTATTAGATTTCCTTTTATACCCTTACTAACCCACCAAAATTACGTTTGAAAAAATAAATTTAATCTTATCTTCATTAATGTTTTAAGTTTAACCCCTTTTTTTGACCCCATCAATACTCCCACAAAAGAAAAAACGTCAACGAACTCAATGCTATTTAGGTTACACCCTTTTTGTTTGACCTCCTAAAATCTTTAAAAAAAAACGCTTTCCGATTGAAACCTACAAAAAAAAAGTTACTGTCTCGCACCCAATTTGTTTCTAACAAACTCTATGCTATTTAGGTTACTCCCAATTTGTTTGATCTCGTGAACACTACCACAAATAAACCCTTTCTGGTTGATCGACTCCCAACTGTACTCTTTTCTTTCCAGAATCGAATTCAATGGAGAAAGGGAAGGCTCCACTCGGCCAAGATTCGTATGTGGATCTCGATACGTTGCGTATGGGAACCAATCCTCGAATCAAGGTCATGGTATGTGGGAAGTGGGATGTGATGAACGCACAAGGCAAGTATCGTAGCACTGATTTCGTACTTTCTGATGAACAAGTATATGTATGTTGATTCAAATCTTTTTTTCCCTGTAGGTATTATTTGTTCTTCTGAAATTGATGTGGGTAGAACCCAGTTTAGGTCTGGTAAATAAGTTGATTTTGATCCTATTAGATTATATTTTAGGATTCTGGAATGGTCTATTCTAGATTTTGCAATATTGAATCTGAAACCATTAAAATCACTTTAATCACTAAGATCTAAAATTTGCATGACTTCATATTTGAGGGTTCTGAGATGGTTTATTTGAGTATTTGCAATTTTAAATATGAAGCCAGAGAAATTAAATGGACAATTAAAGAATACAAAAAAATGTTCTACTAAAAAATTAAAAGACGATACTATAAAAATAATAATAATAACTCATAGAATAAAACAAATAAAAACCACAATCAAAGAATCCCAAAACATTCTACTACAATACATGACTGAAGAATTTAAAAAAAACATTATTATAATTATAAACTTGACTTTTACGGCATTTATTGTGACCAAAAACTAGATAATGAATGGCAAGAATACAAAAAAACGTTCTAATATAATAAATAAATAAAGAATTTAAAAACTTTACTATAATTACTCCAAGAATAAAAAGTAAAACCACAATTAAAGAATACCAAAAAAATGTTCTACTATAATCAATTAAAAAAACCTTAATGTCGAATAATTTAAAAACATTACTATAATAACTCCGAGAATAAAATAAATAAAAATCACAATTAAAGAATATAAAAAACCATTCTATGATAATAAATAAAAACATTAACGTTTTACTACAATAAATAAAAGAATAATTTAAAAATATTTCTATAATAACTCCAAGAATAACAAATGAAAAGCACAATTAAAGAGTACAAAAAAACTTCTACTATAATAAATTAAAAAATGTTAACGTTGAAGAATTTAAAAATGATACTATAATAACTCCAAGAATAAAACAAATATAAACCACAATTAAAGAATACAAAAAATTATTCTACTATAATAAATTAAAAAATATTAACGTTCTACTATAATAAATTAATGAAGAATTTAAAAACGTTATTAATAACTCCAAGAAGAGAACAAATAAAAACCAGAATTAAAGAATACAAAAAACGCTCTACTACAATAAATTAAAAGACATTAATGTAATAATAATAACTCCAAGAATAAAATAAATAAAAATCATAATTAAAAAAATAAAAAAATATTCTACTACAATAAATTAAAAGACATTACTCTAGTAATAATAACTCCTAGAGTAAAGCAAATAAAAATCACAACTAACGAATCCCGAAAACTTTCTACTAAAGTAAATAAATGAAGAATTAGAAACGTTTCTATAATTATAAATTTTCCTTTTAGTGCATTTTTGTAACAAAAAACTAGATAATGAATTGTAAGAATATAAAAAAATGTTCTATTATAATAAATAAATGAAGAATTTAAAAACGTTACTATAATAACTCTAAGTATAACAAATAAAAATCACAATTAAAGAATACAAAAAAACATTATACTATAATAATAATAAAAAGCATTAACGTTGAAGAATGTAAAAGTTACTATAATAACTCCAAGAATAAAACAAATAAAAACCACAATTAAAGAATACAAAAAATATTCTACTACGATAAATTAAAAAACTTTAATGTTCTACTACAATAAATTAATAAAGAACTTAAAAACGTTACTGTAATAACTCCAAGAATAAAATAAATAAAAACAACAATTAAAGAATGCCAAAAAAACGTTCTACTACAGTAAAAGACATTACTAAACAATGATAACTCTTAGAATAAAACAAATAAAACCACAATTAAAGAATACCCAAAAAATACAATGAATAAATGAAGAATTAAAAACATTATTATATAACTCCTAGAACAAAACAAATAAAATTATAATTCGTTAATGAAAGCATTAAACCGGTCTTCTCTAACCTTGCGGATTTGACTGAACGTTTCTTCTCGAACCGTTACACTTTGCATTCACACTCTCCACATTAATGGAAACCTGGCGCGTTTTCTTCGCCCATTAATGGACATCGGCGACTACATTAAATGGATAACGTCGTCGCCAGTGTAACACTTGCCGTATCATGACTATGTCGTCGATTACGACTCTGTAACGTCTGTGCACAAATGTCTATATTCATCATAATTATTATAGTTATAGTAATATAATAATAATGATAATAATAATAATAATAATATAGAATATTTATATATATTTAAGAAGTAGTCTATTACAATTAAAACTACCCACTTTAACCCCAAAAGTTAATACTATATATACTAATGAATAAGGATCGAGTGAAAACAACCCTTATGGTGCGAAGTGCGAACTTTCTCGGGTACACATATAACACGCTAATGTTCACATATAACACGCTAATGTTCACATCTAAGGGGATAAAAAAATCACCCAGAAAACGTAAAAAACAGGGAAAAAGTTCACCATTAATTACATAAATGCCACCGCGGTTATTCATTAAAAAACCCATCTTTTAATCTCAACCCTCCATTTTCTAATCTAATGGCTCAACATTCTTCGCACTTCACACCATAAGGGTTGTTTTCACCGGAACTCACCTCATATATTAATACATGTGCAAATGTTCTCCCACATCGAAACTCAATGAAATTATCGACCATTGGATGTGTATAAAAGTCATTTTATAGGTTGAGATATTTTAGTCTCCCATGTCGGAATCTTAATAAAGTTTCCTTCTCTTTGAGATGTATAAAAGGAGATCACAAGACCCTTGATAGAAATGAATTTTTAAGTTTCCCTTATTATTCAATTTAAAACAATAGTAGCTCAATAATCAATTTTTGAGTTTAAAACATTTCTTTCTTACGTTTTATCATGACCATTAAATTTTCTGAATTGGATTATGTGAGATTTTCAGTTATTAACGATCTTTCTTTCATTTTTTTATCCTTTCACGATTTGTTTCTTCCGTTTTTCTAGCCTATGTATTTTATAAAAGTTGGATTGAATGTTCAATAATTTAGAGATTTTTTATATAATAATGGCTACAAGATTTTTTTTGTGAGAATCTGACTCTTAGCACTAAAATTACAAAAGAATATATAATAAATAAGTAGTCTAATAAAAATAGTATTGTCCTACTAGAACATTTTTAATTACTTTATATATTATATTTCATCTACATGGTTCATTTAAATCTTAGTAGACAAATAAGGAAAAACACATTAGAATATATATATATCATACTCTTTTCATACAAATGCAACCTAAAAAATAAAGTCGTGCGAAGCACGGACACTAACGGCCTAGTATACTATAACTTTTGGGTGTGCAAAAAGAATAAATGACATCTTGCACTGCTCATAAATTCAATTAATAAAAACACTAAATGACCTACTCTACTCCTCATAGATTATATTAATGAATTTCTTCTATTAGTATTTTCATTTCACCTCTCTTTTAAATATTTTTCTTCAACCTTTAATCTTACAAAATTCATTTTATTGAAAGTTTAACTCTCTAAAAAACTATACAATTAATATATCTAAACAGAGATGCAATATTATTAGGAGGGAGATAAGATAAATCAAAATAGTTGAACAATTATGTTATTTTATGTAGTTATCAAATATAATCTAATCTAGGGTCCGTTTGGTAGAGGATCTTTGTTACTTATAAAGACTTTATTTTAGATAAGTACTTTTCTTTATTTCGATAAACTTGTAATAAATTAATTTTTACTTTTCCTTTCATACTTTAACTTTTCTTGAAAAATATATGCATTTTCGTACAAAGTATTTTTTAATCAAACACACTTATTCAGAAAAAAACTCTTTATAAATAATAAAATCTTTATAAAGACATTCACTAAATAAACCCCTATTCTATAACCTCCGCGAGTAATACAAATACGGGAAAAACGTGACAAAATGGCGGGTGTGCTAAAACACTAAATGACCTCCTCTACTCCTCATAAATTCAATTAATTAATAAATTTCTTCTATTTTTTATTTTTATTTTTATCTCTATTTTATATGTTTTTGTTTAACCTTTAATCTTATAAAATTCATTTTATTGAAAGTTAAATCTCTTTCAAAATTCATTTCATTGAAAGTTTAAACTCTTTCAAAATTATGTTATCTATATAATGATCAAATTTAATCAAATTTATACATGTAATTATCAAATCTAGTCTAATCTATCTAAAAGGGACTACTTACCTATGAAAATTGATAGAAATCCTTAGTAGCTAGCTATTTAGTTCACCTTCACCAAAAGGCTTGAAATTAGTCTTCAATTTCAAAGAATTTTCATAGAGAGAAAGTAAGAAGTTGGAAAGTATGAGATTTGACTTTCAACTTTGGAGTATTACTAAGCTTATGCTTATAAAAACAAACAACATCATTCACTACCATTGTTCACTATTACTATTTACTATGGCTAATTATTACTAATATTCATTCACTTGGTAAAATGAACATTCCTGAGAATTTAAATTGGTGATCATGATACTACTTCCTCCGTCCCAAAATATAGTTCTCATATGCAAAAACAACACTATTCATAGTGTACGAGTATTTTCATTATTTCTCTCAATGTATAAGAAAAAAACATAGTCAAGTGTGGTCTTGTTTTATTCGTATTTATAAGCACGACAAGAATATACAATTTTTATATTTTTTTATAACATAAAATTAAAGATATAAGTGAAAGAAAATGTGCATCGTCAACTGTGTCGGTTCCAAATGGGAACAATAAAATGGGACATAGGGAGTATATATTATTTACATTTTGTTATGTTTTTTACTTTACATACTTGTTAAATTTACGCATATATCATATCATATTCTACATATATGCATGTACTTTATTATATACTCTCTTCGACCGATTATATAATACAATTTGAAAGTGAGGTTTAATTTTTAAGGCCAAAATAGTTATTACACATTTTCATTAATTATGGATTGACATCGCTGCAGGGAATTGCTGGAAAAATGTACTTTATCTTCAGATTTTTTCCCCATCAATCAATGTCATAATCTATGCCAAACTTAACCAGCCAATACTAATACATAATCAATGTTAAACACGAATTACAAAATTTTCATAGTTTTACCTATGCAAATATATGAGATGAATATGAACAGTCATAAACACAGAGCTTCATTCTCACCAAGAATACAACAGATCATTAATTGCTTACAAACACAATCACAATAAGAAACAAAGCATTTATTTTGTATGGTGGCATCACTGCTTCCCCTAGATGTCTTCAGTATTAATTCTCTATTCCCGCTTGATGACAATGATAAAAACCATGATTTGGTGAGAATAGAGGACAATGGAAATTCAGATTTGCATATCAGTATTAAGGAGCCAGCTGGGGATATAGAGGAAGAGCATGATACATAGTATCGTTTCGATCTCAACCAAGAGCTAGATTCATAGGAGCATGATGAAGGGACTGATTCAATGAATCAAGAGGGAACATGGAGTCTCTGGAGGCAACGGGTCATCCCTATACATCTAGGAGGAAGATCAGAACAAAGAATTGAATGAACATTCTGATTTGGCTCTTAAGCATGTCAAACAGTGGAAAGATAAGACATGGGTCGCTCAAAGATGCAGTTCAACATTTTGGTATATACAGGAAGAACATTAGCATGATACGGAATATGGAAAAGAGACAGAGAAATGTCAACCAAGGCTACAATGTAAGCACCAAATATCACAATATAGACATAAAAAGGATCCATGTGTCATATGAAGATATTATATCAATAAATATGGGAGATGAGTCTTACATAAGGGATTTAGCAACCAAATTAGACAGGTCAAAGTCAATAGTCCACAAGTACATCCGAGATTAAAGTCAGTAATCTGCTCACAAGGCTAGACTGGATTTTAAAGCTACTTCAAAGGGACACACCACATGCAAAATAACAATATTATGGCATGTTTGATTTTGTGCATCTTGATGAAAAATGTTTTTTTTTAAAAACAAAGCATATGAGGTTTATCTAGCACAGGTGGAGAAGGAGAAACATAGAGTTGCCACATTGAGTAAGTTCATTCCAAGGGTCATGTTTACAGTTATGGTTGTTAGGCCTAGATTTAATTCTGATGGCAATTGCACATTTAGTGGAAAATTGGGATACTCCCATTTATATATAAAGAACCAGCATGATATCACCAAAGAACAAACCAAATGGGACAATCATTACTAAACGCATATAATTTGTCGATAAGAGAGTCACAAGATAAGTGTGAGTTGACCAAATCATCTTAGCTATCAATGGCAATAAATATACCAACAAGATGATTTCACATTCATTTTATTACAAGAACCTCCTAATAGCCCTGATCTATTTTAGACCTGGATATTTTAGGAGCATTCAATCTTTAATGCATAAAAATGCCTAAATGTGTGAATGTTATGTTGGCTACAGTTCATGAGGCATATTACGAATTAGATCAAACTACTCTAAAGAGTGTTTAGTGGAGTCTACAATATTTAATGAATGAAATTCTCAAAGCAAAATATAGAAGTGACTATGATGTTCCACATGTATGCAAGGCCAATTAGGGCTTCTTCACATACAAGTTAAAGCACCACAATGGGTTGTTATGTAAGCATGGAATATGGGGCAATAAATTGGAGATGAAATAGGTGCACAAGACGCACAAGAAGGCACAAAAAATGAAACAGTACAAGATATTCAACAATAGACAGTCATGACAAGGTTGTAATGAAGCTTAAACGTCATTCTAATTAGAGGATAACTAATAGGGTCATTTGTCAGAAACCACCCCTCCAAATAGCCACATTCCCCTAAACCACCCCCATATTACCTATTTGTCAAAAACCACCCCTTTAATGCCTTCCGTTACTAAAGTCACACCTCTCCCTATGCTCTGTTAATTAAATCGTTAAAGTGGTCCAAAACGCAGCGTTTTAGGGATTTCATCAATTCTCAACGAAGACGACGAGATTTAAATTCAAAACAGATCTTCATCAGGAAGTTCCTGGATATTCAAAATGTGATTTAAAACAGAATTTCGAAGTTCATCAGGAAGATCCCATCACCATTTTCGAATTCTGAATTCATCGGTTTGATTTAATTCTTATCGAAAATTCTCATCAGGAACGGATCAAAACAGAATTTCAAAGTTCCTGGATATATTTTCAGAATCTGGGTTTGATTTAAAACAGAATCTGGGTTTGATTTAAATTGATATTCATCGGTTTTAGGTAAAAAACGCAGATGTTCATCGAAATTCTGAATTCCCTTCCTGATGAGAATTCAGTAGCTATCCGTTTTATTTCTATGGCGTCGGAGGAAGATCCCATCACCATCTACAACAAAGACGAAGCGACGAGCCTCTCAATGACATCGTTCTTGACGACGGAGAAGACTTAATCTTGGGAGACAGAGACGCCGACGACTCCTCCGATTCCGACACCAATTCCACCTCCTCCGCCGCTGTTTGCGCCGTCCCTATGTCCTCCTCAGCTGTCTCCATCGCTGTTCTTCCTCCATCCTCCATCGTTTCCATCAACGGCTCTGATCTCCGCCCTCCTGTTCCCCCCTCCCTCGCCGCCTCAGCTACAACCGCCGTTGTCGTATTGTCCTCACCTAATACCTTCGCGACAATGATTCCGGTCTCTGAGAGGAAGCCGACGAGGACTCCTGTAAATCTTCAGTTCTTCACCAATTCAAGCAATTAAAATCACAATTCACATCAATTCTCTGCGAATTTCATGAATATATACCATCCTTTTCGAGCGAATCGACACTAGGATCCAGAAATTTGAACCAAACATGCAAGGAGGACGAAGAATAAGCCCTAAATTCGCAAACTTCAAATCGGGGTATACTCCTCCATCCTCCACCAAATCCAACAATTAATAAATCAAATTGTAAGTGTAAAAACTCAATTACACAGATTCGAACTTGAATCTCCCAAAATCAAACCCAGATTTCCGGATATTTACCTAAAACCGATGTTCATCAGGAAGGGAATCCTCAATCAATGTTTACACAGATTCGTACTAGCTACTGAATTCTGAAACCCCTAAAACGCTGCGTTTTGGACCACACTAACGATTTAATTAACAGAGCATAGGGAGAGGTGTGACTTTAGTAACGGAAGGCATTAAAGGGGTGGGTTTTGACAAATAGGTAAAATGTGGGTGGTTTAGGGGAATGTGGCTATTTGGAGGGGTGGTTTCTGACAAATGACCCTAACTAATAAGGAAGGTGTTTAAGGTTTAGTTTATCTAGTTTCATCTTTTTCCATGCAGTAATATTATATTTTGGGACCAATCATGATGTTTTGGAGCATGTTTAAGGTTTGGGGACCATTTGGTTTGTAATGTAGTGATTATGCATTTATAAGTACTTCCTCTGAATACAAATACTTGTCATTAGACAAAATTTCACACAAATTACTGTAGAATTTTCTTTTCCTAAATAACCCTACTAAAGTGTCATTGGAAATGTAAAAAACAATGTCTAAATAAATAAAGTAGCTTTAATGTAGTAATTGCATAGGAGTAAATGTGGTCAAACAAGAAGAAAATGGTAAATGAGATGTATCTATATCTAATAAAATTGCTCTTGAATGACATGTATTTGTATTCAAAAAAAGTATTTCATTTTAATTTTCTGATGTCTTCAAATCATCATGAACACATCCTTATCTTACTCCATCAACATACGAGATAGGCTCATGAGTAAATTGTTAGTACCCTATAGCACATCATGGTATAAGACTTGCTAAGGTTACATCTCATAATAAATAAGACGTTCATCATTGAATTGTTTTAGGCTAATCTAATATTCCCCATTACCATCATTTACACAACCTCAATGTCATAACACTTACAAAATATAGTCCCCAACAGTAAACAAAAAACTGGTACTAATATGCCATAATAATGTAGTGATAGAGATTGGGAAAGCATCTCATGCTAAAAGCTTCATCATTGATTATAGAGTATCCTAAACTCATATATCCTTATTCATCATTGACACTTTCCAAAAATCACTACATTAAAGTACACATAAGCCAAACAATGAATGCTTGTCGGTTTCCTATACTCTATTAAGTGTAGTAAAATGTGCATGAGGAAGCATATTAGTTTTAAAGACCTCATGATGCAATCCTGGCTTACAATCAAACAATTCGAGGCAAACGTGAGACGAATCAGACCATGGCGTCCTCCTTGGAGCATTAGTTAGTTTATTTATACATATTATTTATAATTTATATTATTGAGTTTAGTTTTATTATGTTGCATTTGTGTATTTTAGGTGTGTGTTTCTCTTATGCTTAAGAGGACCGACCCATTAGTTAGATAGGTCCAAGCCTATTAGGGTTTTGGAGCGTTATTTGGCTATATATAGCCTTCTTGTATTGCTTTTAAAATAAAATAACGTTGAATTTGAGAGCTAAGCTTGTGTTTAAACACCCTTAGCTTCGGCATCAAACCCGGTTCGGGCTCGCACCTCCACAGGCCATTTATCTATTCCCCTCAAGCATCCATTTAAACACAATCAAAACGACGACGACTAGGTGAACCTGCTCGATCTAGATCCACGCCGCAACAAATCGACCATCCCAATCGATTTCGTATCAGTTGGTATCAGAGCGCCAGCTGATCGAGCCACCAAAGTCATCATCACCATCAGGCAACACAAACGGAACTTGCCTCCCGCTCCAACCTAAACCATCACCACACATCTTATTCATCACCATCCAACCATCATCTTCGTCCTCCATCACCATCGTCTACATCAGGCCGCATCAACGGGGCTTGCCTCCTGCTCCGACCTTGAGCAATCACCACGCATCATCTTCATCAGCATTTACATCTACACACATCCTTCCCGTTACTAGGCTGAGACATCTCGGGAGAATCGTCATAACATCCAGCTCGTTCAATATTTCGATTTGAAATTTTTACTGGGTAAACTACGCTCGTCGATCGGCATCATCGAATTGGAATCATTGCATTTGGAGTTCGGATCAGGGAGAACCGTATTTTACAAAACCGATCAAACATTCAGGAAACTGGCAACATCCATCACTACCTTCAAGCTTGCTTTGACCTTTGGGATGCTTGTGTGCGGTTACTGGTGAAGACAAAGAGCCGAATTCTTGGAGTTACGGTTAAAGAGGAAGAGCCAAAATCTTGTTCTTATAAAAGAGAAAGACAAAGAGCCCAAAACCTTTGGAGTTACCAGCAAGAATACGAAAGGTTAAGCGTTTCAATGTTTAATTGATTTTCTTGAATTGAATGAAGAAAAGTAACGCTTGCTTTCATTAAGAAGAGAAGGAAAAAAACGTGAGTTTATAAAAAATAAATAAAAGAGTGCATTGGTTTTAGTAAAAAAAGAGAGAGAAAAGAATTTGTGAAAATTCAAGATGGCTCACGTACATCGTCAATGTTTCAAAGGCTTTGAAGACGAGTTCTTAGATTGGTCCCGACACATGGCTGAATACTTTATCCACAACGACTACGATGATGTCGAGCAATGCAATGTCGCAATCAGCTGCTTCACCAAATATGCCATTACATGGTGGAATCATGAAGAGGAGTACCGCCGTTACCGTCATTGGCAACCCGTTATCACTTGGGAACAACTTGTTTATGTTATGACGAAACATTTTATTCCGGATGTTGAACCTATAGCCTATGCCGCAAGTTGTAAGCGACGAAGTAGGCTATACTTAGAGCGTACTCACCGTCGATCAAGATCGCAGCCATTGTTCTCCACCGTGCACTCTTCTAAGAATTCTCCGCGCCCACCTATGCCAAGTGCCAGTTGCGCCCCTATTGTGCGCATCTCTACTCCGATGCCACCTCTCATCCCTACAGCTTCTGCACCAGCACCTAATTTTGTGATTGCTTCATCTAGTGTTCATGTTCATGTTACCTCAACTAAGTAGACTTATGATGTGAATGAGAGTTCTATCCCTCCAGCCTTGCCCATGTTTCATGAAGATGCAGCGGAGATTCCTAGCACACCAACGCAGTCAGAGCTTGAATCACTTCCTATCTTTGATGATTATTCCGATGATGAGTTAATAGACGTCCCCTTGCTGATGGAGAGTGACTCATTCTATGTGTGCGAAGGGATAGACGTTCCAGTACTAGTGTCTACACCTTTGCAAGAACCCGAGGGGTCATTGGTTCATCCATATGAGGTGACAGTCATTGTTATAGAATAGTCTAAGCAAGAAGAGAAGATCACTCCAGCACCAGAGCCATTCATATTACACGTTGTGGTACCAAATGTGGGTCTTGTTCCCTACATAGAGGTCGTGCTATCTAAAACGTCTTCACTCTTGATCTCCCTTTCTCCTACCTGTTCGAAGGGGGGATGCTTCAATTCTAAGGGAGGGAGAATGATGCAATCCTGGCTTGCAATCACTGGATTCAAGGTGAATGTGATACAACCCCGACCTTGGCGTCCTCCTTGGACGGATGCTTAGTATATAGTTATTACATATTACATTATTATCATTCTATGTTTTATGCATTTTATAGTTTAGGTGTGTGTTTCTCTTATGCTTAAGAGGACCAGCCCATTAGTTAGATAGGCCCAAGCCCATTAGGGTTTTGGAGAGTTATTTGGCTATATATAGCCTACTTGTATCCTCTTAGAAAGAACATTGAATGCAAATTTGAAGTTGAGTTATCTCCTCTTTTGTATCGGCGCCACCCCGGCCCGAGCTCGCACCTCTACGAGCCAAACACTTTCTTGTTTCTTCTTCAAACACATTGTTATTCTGTTCCTTAAACACTTAAACACAAATCGACGATCCGGTGAACATGCTCGATCTAGATGCGCACACGAGACCTGTCGACCATCCCCATCGATTTCGTATCAGTTGGTATCAAAGCACGTTCATCGGGTCGTCGATTTGTATTTAAGTTTTTAAGGAACAGAATAACAACGTGTTTGAAGAAGAAACAAGAAAGTGTTTGGCTCATAGAGGTGCGAGCCCGGGCCGGGGTGGCGCCGATGCAAAAGAGGAGATAACTCAACTTCAAATTCGCATTCAACGTTCTTTCTAAGAGGATACAAGTAAGCTATATATAGCCAAATAACTCTCCAAAACCCTAATGGGCTTGGGCCTATCTAACTAATGGGCTGGTCCTCTTAAGCATAAGAGAAACACACACCTAAAATACAAAATGCATAAAACATAGAATGATAATAATATAACATGTAATAACTATATACTAAGCATCCGTCCAAGGAGGACGCCAAGGTCGGGGTTGTATCACATTCACCTTGAATCCAGTGATTGCAAGCCAGGATTGCATCACCTCATCATTGATTTGTACCCAAGTTTTGTGCAAAATAAAACATGAAGCAATAAATCATCCTCATATATCTAGGAGGAAGATCAACACATATGACATAAATACATGGGTATAATAGAGCATGGTGGATAAAAGAATATCAAAGCATGTTTCGTACAAATAAATAATACTCCAAACTAAAGCCCATAACAAAGAACAAAGCAGAGAACATGATTAAAAAATCAAAGCATGATTCAATCAAATTAAGAGCAAAGCATGAGTAACTCAACATATACAAGACTAGAACATGATTAACTTAGCATACACAATAAAAAACATAAAATGAATTTATATTGATCCACATAAACACATGATTAGATAACATATACACGTTAGATTAGATTGATCCACATAGAATCATATGTGGTTCTTGAGGATGTGAATGGAGATAGAAACTGACCCACAATCACATCATCTATACATGATCATCAAAGAACGCACAAAAATCAATAACAATATCATCAAAATATTTACAATAGAAAATAACTCAATAGTGGAATAAAATACTGATAGTGCATGTTTGCCCAGTCATTTGATAGACAGACAAACATGGCTATGCAAAACAGAGTTCTATAAACTCTAAAAGTCATTCAACTAAACAACTGATGAGTAGTCTAGAGGAAGTACAGGTCGAATCCATGGGATGTATAAGTACTTAATAATTATAATTATCAATTTGAAAGGTAACCAGAACGCAAGAATATATGTCTTGTTAGGACACACATTCAAGTGACACAAAACAAGAAGGGGATTTTTAGTTACACAAACGAACTAAACAAATCAACAAAGAAAGGAAGAAAGGGAGTAAAAGTTAATGCAAGAATCACATGAACAAACACTTAACCAGATGAATCCATCTTTAACAGATAAGTTAATCCTATAAATTCATCCAATACGAAACATTGCATTTGAGTTCATACTCCTATAAGAAATTAACTAGCATTCCCGACCAAGATCTACTTGTCCCGTCTAATCAGTTAATCACGGCGGCCGTCAATGATTTAAACCAAAGGAGACATTAATGCAAAGAGCACCATGATACAGAAATAGCAAGCGCCACTGTCCTATAGTTCAATTCTCTACATCCACAATCTTAATCTCAACCCAAAATCAGGCAGAATGCTTGCTTCAAAGCAAAATATTAAGACAACTGTCAATAATCTATCCTAGCCTTATGAAATACTAATCCAGTCCTAGGTGATCAATATGGAATCCAACTAATAATTTAATCAACAATTCAAATCAATATGAAAAGAACGCATCAATTATACTATAGGTAAGGGATAGAAAATCTCACAACATAATCAAACTGGAAACTTAGTAATCTATTTAAGCCTGAAAACTTCGCCTATAGTCATCTTTCACAACAATGGAGAAATCTCCAAATTCTCCCAAGGGAAGAAAAGGAGGCAAATAGAAAAAGAAGAGAGAAGAGAAGAAGAAACCCTAATTATTGTCCTTAAGTGTTTAAACCGTAAAACTAATGCAAACTAATAAAGTCTTCTCGGCCCAAACATGCAAAGGAAACACTTTCCTAACAAGGAACAACCATCCAACTTGCAAAGGAATTCTCGGCCGAACTAACAACCAAAATCGACGGGCGACGCCGAGGCAATTTAGCATATGCAGTGTTGTATAAAAAACACCATAACTTTTGACTCTGAATTCTAATTATGCACATATTCTGTGTTAAGAAACTATACTTCAATATCTAACTCCTACACTTAGAATTATTTTATTTGGACCTCGTCCCAGAGAGAAATCACCATTTAAATGCAGTATAGTGTTCTACAACTCGCACCCTTGACTCAGTCTTCTACTCTACATCTTTGACTTCGGTCTTGATCTTCTCTTTATCTCTTCTAAGTCTTCAAAGCCTTGAAAGTCTTCTAAACCCTTCTTAATCACTTGATATTGAAAATTCCATGTAGAATAATTAATTAATCTGAATATGCACTAATGTGATTCATAACTTACCAAAATAACGTCAAATTCTTGTGTAATAGAGGTGTCATAGATTTGTCTATCAAATCCCCCACACTTGAACTCTACTCGTCCCGAGTGGAATCAAGCTACCACTTCATAGAAATGAAAATCATGTAGAACTCCAAGAGCAAAGTCATCAACAAGAACAAGAACACAATATATTCTACTCAATCTAAACTCCACTAAATGATCACATCATCAAATCAATCATAATCAACTACCAATTCCTAGGAAAAATCTTCATAACTCAACCACAACAATATGCATCAAACAACACACAAGCCTAACCTAGACTACTCCATACCATCATCAAACATGCACTAAAACGCCATAATAATGTCAAAAATCGCCACTCCCTCATACTACAACACAACCAAGTCCTAAATATACAATAAAGTTCCCTAACCAATACAAAATGAATGGAACACAACTAACTTCCTTCTACAAGCTCAAGATGAAATTGAACTCATAGATACTACACCATATCGCTCGAAGTGAAAACCTATCTGAAAACACTCCTATACATCATACACTAATGTCTCCGCGCCGGGTAAAATCGAACATCCTAAGACACTAAATTATTTTTCACTCCAATTCTTTCTTAGTCTCCCTTTAGGGTTTTCACCTAACACTCTCATAAAAATGTGCTCACCTAGTTACCAACCTCACTACTCTGAATTTTTATTATTTCCAGGCCTATTATCTTCCAGATTACCAGCTTATAACCTAAGCTGCCCTTTCGGATTTTCAACTCATCCCAGTATTTAATTTTTTGGTTTTTTAATCTTTATTCTCTTTTAATTTTTACAAAAATGATAGGTAGGGTACAAAAATTCTCCCACACACTTAAAGTAGACATGGTCCTCAATGTATGGAGATAATAGTCATATATAAGGAAATAGAGCGTGATACCCAAAGCCGACGCGTAGCGACTCGAGCCAAGTGAAGTAGTGAGGGGATACTTTGTGTAGGCTTGTTTATACGAATAAGACCAAAGCCGACACGTAGCGACTCATGAATGTGGGGCTGCATGGAACGAGTTGTTCGTGAAAGAGTTTCGAAGGCAACATAAAAAATGGCATGAACCTCATGAGTAAAACTCATTAGCGAAGTATGGCGTTCCACCATCTTGGTATGAAGCTGAGTGTTGATCAACAATATATGTATGTGTCTACGCATATAGTATTTGGGCTCCACGTACAATTTGTGCATTTGGGCTTCTATGCATGTGTATATAAACGAAGGACTCTTCGAGAGAGAGGTCTTCATATATATAGTACTTTGTGAAGGAAGCTTACGTGAGCTAGTGAGGTACGACCTTCGTATAGAGGTGATGTATACGAGCGAATAGAGGTAAGGTATACGTGATTGCATAGATGTTGCGCGAAGGAAATATGTACGAGCTGCGCATGGCGATTACGCGAAGGGAGTACGTGAACTCTTACATGTCAGCCTCATGAAGAACGTAAGCTCTTTCGTAGAGACTTTGTGAAGAAGGTGTGCGAGCTTATGCAAAGGTGGCTTGCATGATGACTTCGTGAAGACGTACGAGATCATGCATGGAAGCTCTTTGTGAAGATGATGTACGAGCCCATGCATGGAAGCTCTTTGAGAAGATGATGTATGCGAATAAGTCCAAGGAGACTTCACTGAGTGAAGGTTTATCGTGATTTGTGAATACGAAGGCTTACGGTGTCGCTTCGTTGAGTGAAAGCTTACGAAGGTGCTTCACTAAGCGAAGGTTCATGTATTTTTCGCCAATGCTTCGCTGAGCGAAGGCTTACATGTTTTTCATCAATGGTTCGCTTATCTAAGGCTTACATGTTTTTCATCAATGCTTCACTTAGTGAAGGCTTACATGTTTTTTACCAATGCTTCACTTAGTGAAGGCTAACATGTTTTGCATCAAGGCTTCGCTTAGAGAAGGCTTACATGTTTTTTTATCAATGCTTTGCTTAGCGAAGGCTTACATGTTTTTCATCAATGCTTCGCTTAGCGAAGGCTTACATGTTTTTCATCAGTGCTTCGCTTAGCGAAGGCTTACATGTTTTTCATCAGTGCTTCGCTTAACGAAGGCTTACATGTTTTTTTATCAGTGCTTCGCTTAGCGAAGACTTACATGTTTTTCACATGGGTTAATTATGTAACCGAGTCTAATAAAGGATAATTATATGGAGGCGACCATCTTTCAAAGGTATGTAAATAGATGAGAATGTTGCGCGGTGAAAAGTGTGAAGCAAATGAAGATAGTCATCCTCGATAAGAGATCGTGTGCTCCTTGGGTGAAAGATGGAGTTCTTGATATGATTCCCTTCTTGCGTGAGGAAGTTTCCCACAGACGGCGCCAGTGTTGGAGCCCTGATTTGTTGCTACTTTGGTCTAACGAATTGAGGATGGTAACACTCCATCTTCTTAGACTTGTTATTATCTCTCTCCTTTGTATGTTTTCATCATTTCGTGATTCTGAGTAGAATGGCACCTTCTAGTATCCTGCAAAAGGCCTAGATCCGGAGATGGGGGGTCCCCGGGGCGGGTTCTCCGACGCCCAAGTCAGTATTTGTATGAATAATATAATTGATAAGGATATTTAAAGGTAATGCATATGTTAATATAGAATCGGACAGGGTAAGTAGTGTTCGTATAGAACAAGAATACTTCTTGTACTAGGCACAAACCCGATATCTTACCTTCATGGACTGCTCCTTCGTGTAGCTACTTCGTGTAGTTGCATGTATATAATCACTTTGTGTACATGATTCATGTATATAATCACTTTCTTTGCTCATCAGTTCCTATGCTCATCATTTGCATGTATATAATCACTTTGTATACTAATCCTTCGTGTACATGATTCATGTTGGATTGGGCTCGAGAAGATTGGGCCACATGCTGGATTGCGCTTTGCGTAACATGCATGCAGGTAGCCACTTCGTATACTGTTTCCTTCGTGTACATGATACACGCTGGTCTGGTCTTCACGTGTCTAATGCACTCAAACACAGTGTTCTTCGCGTATAATGTTGGGCCCGTGTATATAATAACTAGGTTTGTGAAGATTGGGCTAGATTTGCACATAGCATTTGGGCTTGAGCAAGTGTACAAGTTGGGCTTCATATATGTTTGGTATGTACTCGTACAGAGGAAATGGGTTTTGTATATTTGGCTTTTGGTGGGGTTTAACATGGAGTTGGGCTTCATGACATATTTGGCATTTGGTTGGGCTTACATATAGTAGGATGGGCTTCGTGATGATACATCCTCGTGTACAACATATGCGTACAGAAGGGGAGCTCCGTATGGTACTGGGCATCAATTGGGCTTACGTGTAGTAGGATGGGCCTTTGCGTATAAGAGTAGGCGGGAAATGTAAGTGAGGTGCATAAGCTAGATACGAGACGGAACAAGCAGTCATCCCGTCTCATGTGCTCTCCCTTCACTATTTATAGTATTTTTAATGAATCTTGGGCTTTTATTTCAAATGGGTTTTTACTGATAGTGGGCCTGATTCCCTGGTCCAACAGTCATAATCTATGCCAAACTTAGCCAGCCAATACTAATACATAATCAATGTTTTACACGAATTACAAAATTTTCATAGTTTTACCTATGCAAATATATGGGATGAATATGAACAGTCATAAATACAGAGCTTCATTCTCACCAAGAATACAACAAAGCATTAATTGCTTAAAAACACAATCATAATAAGAAACAAAGCATTAATTTTGTTTGGTGGTGTCACTGCTTCCTCTAGATGTCTTCAGTATTAATTCTCTATTCCCGCTTGATGACAATGATAAAAACCATGATTTGGTGAGAATAGAGGACAATGGAAATTCAGATTTGCATATCAGTATTAAGGAGCCAACTGAGGACATAGAGAAAGAGCATGATACATAGTATCGTTTCGATCTCAAAAGCATGATACATAGTACCGTTTCGATCTCAACCAAGAGCCAGATTTAGAGGAGCATGATGAAGGGACTGAGTCAATGAATCAAGAGGGAACATGGAGTCTCTGGAGGCAACATGTCATCCCTATACATCTAGGAGGAAGCTCAGAACAGAGAATTGAATGAACATTCTGATTTGGCTCTTAAACAGGTCAAACAATGGAAAGCTAAGACACGGGTCAATCACATATGCACTTCAACATTTTGGTATATACAGGAAGAACATTAGCATGATACGAAATATGGAAAAGAGACAGAGAAATGTCAACCCAGGCTACAATGTAAGCACTAAATATCACAATATAGATATAAAAAGGATCCATGTGTCAAATGGAGATATTATATCAATAAATATGGGAGATGGGTCTTACATAAGGGATTTAGCAACCAAATTAGACAGGTCAAATTTAATAGTCCACAAGCACATCCGAGATTAAAGTTAGTAATATGGTCACAAGGCTAGACTGGATTTTAAAGCTACTTCAAAGGGACACACCACATGCAAAATAACAATATTATGGCATGTTTGATTTTGTGCATCTTGATGAAAAATGTTTTTTTAACAAACATGGCATATGAGGTCTATCTAGCACAGACGAAGAAAAGAAATATAGAGCCACCACATTGAGTAAGTTCATTCCAAGGGTTATGTTTACAGTTATGGTTGTTAGGCTTAGATTTAATTCTGATGTCAATTGCACATTTAATGGAAAATAGGGATACTCCCATTTATATATAAAGAACCAGCATGATATCACAAAAGAATAGACCAAATGGGACAATCATTACTAAACACATATAATTTGTCGATCAGAGAGTCACAAGATAAGTGTGAGTTGACCAAATCATCTCAGCTATCAATGGCAATAAATATACCATTTAATGGAAAATTGGGATACTCCCATTTATATATAAGAACGAGCATGATATCACCAAAGAACAAACCAAATGGGACGATCATTACTTAAACGCATATAATTTGTCGATCAGAGAGTCACAAGATAAGTGTGAGTTGACCAAATCATCTCAGCTATCAATGGCAATAAATATACCAACAAGATGATTTCACATTTATTTTATTACAATAACTCCTAATAGCCCTGATCTATTTTAGACCTGGATGTTTTAGGAGCATTCAATCTTTAATGCATAAAAATGCCTATACGTGTGAATGTTATGTTGGCTACAGTTCATGAGGCATATTACGAAGTAGATCCAACTACTCTAGAGAGTGTTTAGATGAGTCTACAATATTTAATGAATGAAATTCTCAAAGCAAAATATAGAAGTGACTATGATGTTCCACATGTATGCAAGGCCAAATTAGAGAAAGAAGGGCTTCTTCACATACAAGTTAAAGCACCACAATGGGTTGTTATGTAAGCATGTAATATGGGGCAATAAATTGGAGATGAAATAGGTGCACAAGATGCACAAGAAGGCACAAAAAATGAAGCAGTACAAGATATTCAACAATAGACAGTCATGACAAGGTTGTAATGAAGATTAAGCGTCATTCTAATTAGAGGATAACTAATAAGGAAGGTGTTTAAGGTTTAGTTTATCTAGTTTCATCTTTTTCCATGCATTAATATTATATTTTGGGACCAATCATGATGTTTTGGAGCATGTTTAAGGTTTGAGGACCACTTGGGTGGTAATGTAATGATTATGCATTTATAAGTACTTCCTCCGAATACAAATACTTGTCATTAGACAAAATTTCACACAAATTACTGTAGAATTTTCTTTCCCTAAATAACCCTACTAAAGTGTCACTGGAAATGTAAAAAACAATGTCTAAAGAAATAAAGTAGCTTTAATGTAGTAATTGCGTAGGAGTAATGTGGTCAAATAAGAAAAAATGGTAAATGACATGTACTTATATCTAATAAAATTGCTCATGAATGACATGTATTTGTATCTAAAGGGAGTATTTTATTTTAATTTTCTGATGTCCTCAAATCATCATGAACACATCCTTATCTTAATCCATCAACATACCAAATAGGCTCATGAGTAAATTGTTAGTACCCAATATCACATCATAGTATAAGACTTGCTAAGGTTGCATCTCATAATAAATATGACGTTCATCATTGAATCATTTTAGGCTAACCTCATATTCCCCATTACCATCATTGGCATAACCTCAATTTCATAGCACTTACAAAATATAGTCCCCAACAGTAAACAAAAAACTGGTACCGATATGCCATAATAATGCAGTGATAGAGATTGGGAAAGCATCTCATGCTAAAAGCTTCATTATTTATTATAGTATCCTAAACTCATATATCCTTATTCATCATTGACACTTTCCAAAAATCACTACACTAAAGTACACATAAGCCAAACAATGAATGCTTGCCGGTTTCCTATACTCTATTAAGTGTAATAAAATGTGCATGAGGAAGCATATCAGTTTTAAAGACCTCATCATTGATTTGTACCCTAGTTTTGTGCAAAACAAAACATTAAGCAACAAATCATCCTCATAAATCTAGGAGGAAGATGAACACATATGACATCAACACATGGGTATAATAGAGCATGGTGGATAAAAGAACATCAAAGCATGTTTCATACAAATAAATAATACTCCAACCTAAAGCCCATAACAAAGAACAAAGCAGAGAACATGATTAAAAAATCAAAGCATGATTCAATCAAATTAAGAGCAGAGCATGATTAACTCAACATATACAAGACTAGAACATGATTAACTCAGCATACACAATAAAAAACATAAAATGAATTTATATTGATCCACATAATCACATGATCAGATAACATATACACATTAGATCAGATTGATCCACATAGAATCATATGTGGTTCTTGAGGATGTGAATGTAGATAGAAACTGACCCACAATCACATCATCTATACATGATCATCAAATAATGCACAAAAATCAATAACAATATCATCAAAATATTTACAGTAGAAAATAACTCAATAGTGGAATAAAATACTGATAGTGCATGTTTGCCTAGTCATTTGATTTGATAGACAGACAAACATGGCTATGCAAAACAGAGTTCTATAAACTCTGAAAGTCATTCAACTAAACAACTGATGAGTAGTCTAGCGGAAGTACAGATCGAATCCATGGGATGTATAAGAACTTAATAACTATAATTATCAATTTCAAAGGTAACCAGAACGCAAGAATATGTCTTGTTAGGACACACATTCAAGTGACAGAAAACAAGAAGGGGATTTTTTGGTAACACAACGAACCAAATAACAAAGAAAGGAAGAAAGAGAGTAAACTTAATGCAAGAATCACATGAACAAGCACTTAACCAAATGAATCTATCTTTCACAGATAAGTTGATCCTAGAAATTCATCCAATACCAAACATTGCATTTGAGTTCATACTCCTATAAGAAATTAACTAGCATTCCCAACCAGGATCTACTTGTCCTGTCCTAATCAGTTAACCACGACGACCGTCAATGATTTAAATCAAAGGAGACATTAATGCAAAGAGCACCATGATACAGAAATAGCAAGCGCCACTGTCCTATAGTTCAATTATCTCCATCCACAGTATTAATCTCAACCCAAAATCAGGCAGAATGCTTGCTTCAAAGCAATAGGTTAAGACAGCTGCCAATAATCTATCCTAGCCTTATGAAATACTAACCCAGTCCTAGGTGATCAATATAGAATCCAACTAATAATTTAATCAACAATTCAAATCAATATGAAAATAACGCATCAATTATACTATAGGTAAGGGATAGAAGATCTCACAACATAATTAAACTGGATACTTAGTAATCTAGTTAAGCTTGAAAGCTTAGCCTATAGTCATCTTTCACAATAATGGAGAAATCTCCAAATTCTCCGAAGGGAAGAAAAGGAGGCAAATAGAAAAAGAAGAGAGAAGAGAAGAAGAAAACCTAATTATTGTCCTTAAGTGTTAAAACCGTAAAACTAATGTAAACTAATGAAGTCTTCTCAGCCCAAACATGCAAAGGAAACACTTTCCCAACAAGGAACAACCATCCAACTTGCAAAGGAATTCTCGGCCAAACGAATAACCAAAATCGACGGGCGATGCCGAGGCAATTTAGCATATGCAATGTTGTATCAAAAACACCATAACTTTTGACTCTGAATTCCGATTACGCACATATTCTGTGGTAAGAAACTAGACTTAATATCTAACTCCTACACTTAGAATTATTTTATTTGGACCTCGTCCTAGAGAGAAATCACCATTTAAATGCAGTATAGTGTTCTACAACTCGCATCCTTGACTCAGTCTTCTACTCTTCGTCTTCGACTTCGGTCTTGATCTTCTCTTTATCTCTTCTAAGTCTTCAAAGCCTTGAAAGTCTTCTAAACCCTTCTTAATAACTTAATATTGAAAATTTCATGTAGAATCATTAATAAATCCGACTATGCACTAATGTGGTTCATAACTTACCAAAATAACGTCTAATTCTTGTGCAATAGATGTGTCGTAGACGTGTCTATCAAATCCCCCACACTTGAACTCTACTTGTCCCGAGTGGAATCAAGCTACCACTTCATAGAAATGAAAATCATGTAGAACTCCAAGAGCAAAGTCATCAACAAGAACAAGAACACAATATAATCTAATCAATCTAAACTCCACTAAATGATCACATCATCAAATCAATCATAATCAACTACCAATTCCTAGAAAAAATCTGCATAACTCAAACACAACAATATGCATCAAACAACACACAAACCTAACCTAGACTACTCTATACCATCATCAAATATGCACTAAAGTGCCATAATAATGTCAAAAATTTCCACTCCCCCATACTTCAACACAACCAAGTCCTAAATATACAATAAAGTTCCCCAACCACAACAAAATGAATGGAACACAACTAACCTCCTTCTACAAGCTCAAGATGAAGTGAACTCATAAATACTACACCATATCGCTCCAAGTGAAAACCTATCCGAAAACACTCCTATACATCGTACACTAATGTCTCTGCGCCGGGTAAAATCGAACATCCTAAGACACTAAATTATTTTTCACTCCAATTCTTTCTTAGTCTCCCTTTATGGTTTTCACCTAACACTCTCATAAAAATGTGCTCACCAAGTTACCAACCTCACTACTCTGAATTTTTATTATTTCCAGGCCTATTATCTTCCAGATTACCAGATTATAACCTGAGCTGCCCTTTCGGATTTTCAACTCATCTCAGGATTTAATTTTTTAGTTTTTTAATCTTTATTCTCATTTAATTTTTACAAAAATGATAGGTAGAGTACAAAGCTTCTCCCACACACTTAAAGTAGACATTGTCCTCAATGTATGGAGATAATAGTCATAGATAAGGAAACAGAAGGTGATACCCAAAAGGTATGGTGAAACTCTTGATGGAAGGAAACTAAAAAATGCTCCTCGTGGTCTTTAATGGAATCTTGTTTCAATGGTTATTGAAGGTGGATAGAACTCGCAATAGACTGTCATAGAAGAATGGATCCGACTCAGTGTAGTGTAGGCAAGAACAATGGTGGAAATGGTGGAAATGGATCTCCGTACAAGTGGTGGAATCATGAATTAGGTTGTCCTCGAATAGTGATGACAACAAATGAACTCGTCGGTCTTCAAAATGGTAATGATGGTAATGATGGTGAAACTCATTATCGCTCAATAACTTACATCTCTACACTATGATTTTGTCTTCAAGGGGTTTTCCCTTTCAATTTTTTCTCTAGCATCTCTTTCTTTTATGTTGTCACTCCTTTTATTCTTTGGTTCACATAAACACTCGATTTTTCTATATTTCTTTTCACTCTTTTCTTTACTGTCAAATTCTATTGAAAATGCTCATTTCTTTTCCTCACAAAACCTCACATAGTCACTCGGTTTCCAAAAAGAAGTTGAAGAGTTTAAGAATTATACCTTGTGGTGCGGGCACCAGGATCATAATAGAATAGCTCGACCAAAAGACTCTACGACTTTATGACTCAAAAAATCAAAACAAACTAAGGAATAGGGAAAAAGAAAGTACCTCATTTGGGCTTTCTCTCGAAAAACGCTTTGTCTAACGTCATGGCTCGACGTCATTATGCTCACTCATCCCGGATCAATCGGGATCTTGACTTTCCATGCCAACCTCACTATCTTAGCCCCAAGCTTGTACTCATTATTGTTCTTCAATGGTCTCGTATTATTAGGCTTTAGGGGTGGCATAACAATGCTCTCTTGTGTCTCAAATAACATATAGTCATTGTTCGGCTTTGCAACACTTGAATCAACATTAGGCTCTACATTATATAACCGACGATGAACACCGGGGAAGGAGGGGACGGTGTCGGTGTAAGAGTGCTTGAAAACAGTCATGGAGGGTGTCCATGGCGACGGGCTCCTAGGATTTTCCGGCAACGACCGATCAGATTGCACTGGAAGAGACCACCTCGATGGAGGGAACAACTGAACTTAAGGCATGCGCTAATATAAAGTCTTCCAAGATGTGTGGCTCGGAGTTGGGAATTGAAGGAGGGAACGCGATCACCGAGCACTGATCTCAAATCCGGAGAGGTGGGCGCTGATCAACAAGGGGGTGGGCATCTGCTGATTGCCTCCATTGAGAAGAGGTAAAAAAATTATGGTTTGTAGCTTGACTTAGGCGGGCGCCGGAGGTGGTGAGGCGGACGCCGCCGTGAAGCATGATCTCTGAATCATGGACTTGGATGGCTAGGCAGGCATCAGAGGAGATGGGGTGGGCGTCATTGAGTGATGCCTCATCTTCTTGAACTTGATCTTCATCCATTTCGGCATGTAGGAAAAAATTCTCCTCCAATTCATCCCATATATCTTCAAATCAAGCTCATCTTCATCAACACTTGAATACAAGGAACTAACATCACAAATACCGAGAATCATTTCTATTTGAGATAAGAAATGACCCAAAATCTTCTTACTTGACAAAGAAAACAGTTTTAAGGCCTCATACATTTGCAAGCTGCTATGCGCCAATATAATCAACATATTATCCATGGAAGTAGATGGAGTTTCCAATTCTGCTCCAGTACAACAACTCGGCTCCAAGTGGGGAGCAACAAAGGACACAAGAGTGCGATAAGACATCTTATCTTCCTCAATAAGTAATTGGAAGTGAATCCCTAAAAAGAAAAACACACATAAAAATTGATCGATAAAACGGGTGTGAGTTGTTAGATAGAATCATGCCGAAATTGACTAAAATTATAAAAAAACAAAGCAAATTGCCTCCTCTACAACGATGCTAATGTGATAGCGTGTGTTTACCTGATCGTTTAATAGGCAGACAAACATGGTTATGCAAAATAGAGTTTTGTAAACTCTAAAACCGATTCAACTAAACAGCCCAAGGGTAGTCTAGCGGAAATACAGGTTGAATCCACAAGATGTATAATTAATTAATAAATATAATTATTGTCAATTCCGAAGGTAACCAGAACGCAAGAATGTGTCTTGTTAGGACACACACTTGATTGCTAGAGAACAAGAAGGGGATTTCAGGTAACACAAATGAATCAAACAAATCAACAAAGAAAGGAAGAAAGAGAGTACAAAGTAATGCAATAATCACATGAAATAAGCACTTAACCAGAAAAGTCAGCAGATAAGTTAATCATAGAAATTCATCCAATACCATTTTTGTATTTGAGTTCCTATTCCCATATGAAATTAACTAGCATTCCCGACCAAGATCTACTTGTCTTGTCGTAATCAGTTAACCATGACGATTGTCAATGATTTAAACCAAATGAGACATTAATGCGAAGAGCACCGTGTTTCATAAATAGCAAGCGCCGCTGTCCTATAGTTCAATTCTCTACATCCATAGTCCTAATCTCAACCCGAAATCAGGAAGAATGCCTACGTCGAAGAAATAGATTACAACAACTGCCAATAATCTACCCTATCCTTATGAAATACTAATCCAATCCTAGGTGAGCAATCTATAATCCAACTAATAATTCAATCAACAATTCAGATCAAGATAAAAAGAACACATCAATAGTGCAATAAGTAAGAGATAGAAAATCTCACTACATAATCAAACTAAACTTCATAATCTAACTAAGCTTTAAAGCTTAGAGCATAGTCATCTTGCACAATAATGGAGAAATCTCAAAATTCACCCAAAGGGAGAAAAAGAGGCAAAGATAAAAAGAAGAGAGAAGAGAAGAAGAAATCCTAATTATTATTTTTTACTAGTTCTTGGGGTATCAGGCCCGTCTGTTTTAACGGTTCAGACCCACTAATCCCCTCAATCTGGTCAGTCTTGTGGGCTGACCATCCAGATATGGTAAATGAATCTCTTTTTTGCGGACATGGAGGATCGAACCCGGGTTGGAACTTTACACCATGGAGATCGCATGTTCTTCCAATCACTAGGCTAGAAGGTCCGTCCCCTAATTATTATTTTCCTTAAATACTAAAACCCAAAAACTAATACAAACTAATAAAGACTTCTCGGCCCAACAAGAAACAACCTTCCATCTTGCAAAGGAATTATCGTTCGAACTAACAACCAAAATCGATGGGCACCTAAGGTTTACCGTTGGGCGCTGCCGCAGTGATTCAACATCCGCAAGATTGTAGTAAAAACACCATAAAATTTGATTCCGAACTCCGATTACGCTCATATTTTGAGGTATGAAATTAGAATTCAAGTTATAACTCCGACACTTGGAATCACTTCATTTGAAACTCGTATCAGAGAGAAATCGCCATTTAAACGCAGTATAGTGTTCTACAACTCACATCCTTGACTCAGTCTTCTACTCTTTGGTCTTGATCTTCTCTTTATCTCTTCTAAGTCTTAAAAGCCTTGAAATTCTTCTAAAACCTTATTAATCACTTGATATTGCACATTCCATGTACAATCATCAATGTATCTGAATATACACTAATGTAGTGCATAATTTATTAAAATACCGTATAATTGTTGTATAATAGAGACATCATAGACATGCCTATCAAAAACCATTATCAAAAACATCATCAACACATAATCATCACAAAACCCATCAAAAGCAATAACAATATCATCAAAATATTGACAATAACAAACAATTCACCAATAATATTGATACATCATTATCAACCACATCATGAACACATAATAATCCAAAATGCAAAGACGATATCATCAGAGCTCAAGAGAACATACCTCGTCACATAATTCATTACAAGGAGGCATGAACATGCAATATTCAACGTTAAAACAAGTAAAAACCAGTTCATCAAGAACATGCAACAACATGTTCATCAACAAATGAAAATGAAATACACCTTAGGGGGACTTAGCTCATTCAGAGACCGCCTAATCAGAGAGAGAGAGAAAGAGAGTCCTCAACAACCTCATCATCAAAACCCTCGCCATCCTTAGAATCGTCAACGACTTCATCATTAGTAGCTTCAATGTCATCAAGGGACTTTGATGGCCCGACATCGAGACCAAGGATTACTTCATGAACGAGCTTTAGATAATCAATATCGACACCAGGGACTACAGATTCAAGGGACTTGTGCATTCCGGTGTCACCAAGGGAGTCCAAAAGTTTCTCGTCCAGAGGCTCCTCGTCTTCTAGCCAATTGACAGATTCTAGCGAATCTGTTCTCAAAGGTCTATAATTGTGCACTCCCTTGCAGCTATATCCCCATTCATGGTTTGGATAGTTGAAACATGGACAGTTGTCTTCCAAAATAGAAGGAGGGATCTCATCATCATCGCAAACAACATCAGGGTTCAGATTGGCATTCACCGACACAGAAGAAGAGGAATAATAGGGGATTGAAAAAAATCGATGGATTTTCAATGATGAGACAAAATGTGGATTCAAGCACATGAAAATGAAATTTAGGTTAGTCACACAATAACTGGAGGAGAAGAACACAAATCTAGCAATTTTTATGGGGATTTAGGGTTCAAAAAAGGCGATTTAAGAGAGAAGGGATATGTGGAATCAAAGGCGAATCTAGCTTTGTTGAAGACAAGTGTAAGTGGAGTCGATCAATCAATGAGAGAAGATGAATCAGTGGTGAGATGAAAAGGGATTTTAGGGTTCTAAAGAGAGAGTATTAAAAGAGACGAGAGAATGGTGAGGGTTTTCTATGGGAATCGAGAGAGTCTACTCTGCAGATTAATCGAGAGAGAGGATTAATGAGGAGAGATAGAGGGGGTAGTAATTATGGTTGCAAGCGGAAATGAGGGGTTTGGTGAGGGTAAATTTGAAAATAATTTTTGGAGATGATGGTATTATAGAAAAGAGAAGGTACACATAATGGAAATATATCTTATATTTTGGGATGCCGTAAATGGAAAACGAGTATTATATAATGGGACGAGGTAGTACATGACAACATAAACATATGTATATATTCTATAAGCGTTTAATTATTTTAATAATGATGAGCTGGTACAAATGTTAATTTTGTAGTCAACAATGGAAAATATTACAAAATGAGAGTTTGATATTCTTGTTTTATTTGGCCAAAGATATCTTGAATGGAAGGTAGATGCTCAGACTCACCTAAAAGTAAATGGCATGATAGAAGCTATCAGATATGCTGATAACACTTCATTGTAGGGCTGAGCACGGATCGGGTAAACCGAATTTGTTAGCCAAGCCAAACCGAACCAAACCGGTCCAAACCGAAACAAATTATTTCGCTTCGGGTATCAGTTTAGGAATCCTAGAAAATTGGTTTTTGGATCGGTTCGGGTCGGGTAAAACCGGAACTAAAAATAAATGAAATACTATGAATTACAATAATCCCTTGAAATTTGGGCACACTATACTAGGTTTATGAATATACGTACTTACGTAGTAATTTGGGCTTAAATACTATGCCTTATAATATGTGTAATATTAAGAGTGTTACACATATTATAATGCAAATGGAAGAAGGTAACCTATCTTTATATTCATTCTTGATTGTATTTTTAACATTTTGACGCTAATTAATAAGTACCTTTATCTTTGTATTTCACGGAAAAGCATGTCATTACTTAGCTAGACGAGTATGAGTGGCTGGTCTACAGAATTTCTCAACAAACTAGAGGTTCTATCTTATCTTCTTGATTTACTTTTGATTTTGAAATCAACTACTTTGTTTGTTAATGTGTATGTGTGCAACTATTTTTATTTATTTTACTTAAATTTTATAAACATGGTGCAATGAACTCTAGGATTCTTACAATTGACAAGGAATCCTCATTTCATTGGAGTTGCAAACAGAGAGAAGATTGTTATTATTTAGCAAAATATTGACATTGTTTTGAACATTTATGTGTTTTCTTTGGAATATGTTATTTTTTATTTGGGTATGAACTTTGAAATTTAAACTTGATATTGATATATGACCATTTAAGTAGTAATGTGTTATTTTGATTTTTGAGACACCATTTATAAAATTTTATTACGATAATGACAAAGTTAAATCATTTATTAAATTTCATTACGATAATTAACCAATATGTGTAACACTAAGGGTGTTACACATATTGGACTATTTCGGTTTTTACCCAAACCGAACCAATCCAGAGGAGGACCGAACCGAACTGATCCAATATACTTTGGATCGGTTTTCGGTTTGACTTTTTAAGGGTTCGGTTTTCGGATTGGTTCGGTTTTATTGGATCGGTTCGGTTTTTGACCCATGCTCACCCCTACTTCATTGTAGCATAAGGCTAAGGCAATTATTTTCTTCGTCATCATACTCATGAAAGCTTAAGATCTGAATATCTATTGGTGGAAGATCCTAAGTAATTATGGAAAAGTTTGGAGAAAAGATATGTACACCAAAAGAAGGTCTTGCTCCCAAAAGCCATATGACTGAGTGAATTTAAGGTTTTAAGAGCTTAACTCAGTTACTGACTTGATATCAGTTTTACTTCTGGACAAGCAAAACAATGAGCTTCTCATGAAAAATCATACTATGAGGCTCATAGGTGCTGCACCGTACCATGAACCAAATGCAGTACGTGGTGTTTCCAAGACTTTATACCGCCCAAAATTTTGGTAGCGAGAATCAAACTAATTATGGACATGATGGATGGTTGTGGACATGGTCGAGGTCGTGGTCATGGAATAGGCTATGGTTGAGGTCGTGGGTGTGGTAGAGGTATGAGATATTATCAAAAACAATATGCTCCTGAAGCATCTTTATCAAAGGACAATGACAAGCAAATGGTTCGAAATGGTCCTATGAAGCCTTCATAAAAGTCCAAATTCATATATTATAAATGTGGCATGACATGTCGCTTGACAAAGGTGTGTCGTACTGCCAAACACCTGGTTGAGTTGTATAAGAGAAAGGACGTGGAGACTCATTATGTTAATGATGCATCCCCTTTACCCAACCTGTATGCCTCTAACTTCATCATAGATGATGAATTTGGAATTGATCAGAACAACAACTAAATACTACAAGTTATGCTTAATGTAATATATCATGCAAAATATATCGGCATGTTGTTGTTTTTTTTCTTATCAATCACTATATTATTTT
>NW_027370382.1:0-36318 GCF_046119375.1 Phyllobates terribilis | reverse complement strand
TAACAGGAAAAAGCTAAAAATTTCAGAATTGCACCGTGCAATGTGGAGATATTACTGTTTGTGCATTTACAATATTCATTGATTTTTGCCATTGAAAAACATGTTTTTCATATACCAGAAATGTTTGAAGCTACTGACTGAATGAAAGGAGCTGGCATCTCACTCTCTTTGAATCTTCTTTATCATGCTAGGATTAACAGGAAAAAGCTAAAAATTTCAGAATTGCACCGTGCAATGTGGAGATATTACTGTTTGTGCATTTACAATATTCATTGATTTTTGCCATTGAAAAACATGTTTTTCATATACCAGAAATGTTTGAAGCTACTGACTGAATGAAAGGAGCTGGCATCTCACTCTCTTTGAATCTTCTTTATCATGCTAGGATTAACAGGAAAAAGCTAAAAATTTCAGAATTGCACCGTGCAATGTGGAGATATTACTGTTTGTGCATTTACAATATTCATTGATTTTTGCCATTGAAAAACATGTTTTTCATATACCAGAAATGTTTGAAGCTACTGACTGAATGAAAGGAGCTGGCATCTCACTCTCTTTGAATCTTCTTTATCATGCTAGGATTAACAGGAAAAAGCTAAAAATTTCAGAATTGCACCGTGCAATGTGGAGATATTACTGTTTGTGCATTTACAATATTCATTGATTTTTGCCATTGAAAAACATGTTTTTCATATACCAGAAATGTTTGAAGCTACTGACTGAATGAAAGGAGCTGGCATCTCACTCTCTTTGAATCTTCTTTATCATGCTAGGATTAACAGGAAAAAGCTAAAAATTTCAGAATTGCACCGTGCAATGTGGAGATATTACTGTTTGTGCATTTACAATATTCATTGATTTTTGCCATTGAAAAACATGTTTTTCATATACCAGAAATGTTTGAAGCTACTGACTGAATGAAAGGAGCTGGCATCTCACTCTCTTTGAATCTTCTTTATCATGCTAGGATTAACAGGAAAAAGCTAAAAATTTCAGAATTGCACCGTGCAATGTGGAGATATTACTGTTTGTGCATTTACAATATTCATTGATTTTTGCCATTGAAAAACATGTTTTTCATATACCAGAAATGTTTGAAGCTACTGACTGAATGAAAGGAGCTGGCATCTCACTCTCTTTGAATCTTCTTTATCATGCTAGGATTAACAGGAAAAAGCTAAAAATTTCAGAATTGCACCGTGCAATGTGGAGATATTACTGTTTGTGCATTTACAATATTCATTGATTTTTGCCATTGAAAAACATGTTTTTCATATACCAGAAATGTTTGAAGCTACTGACTGAATGAAAGGAGCTGGCATCTCACTCTCTTTGAATCTTCTTTATCATGCTAGGATTAACAGGAAAAAGCTAAAAATTTCAGAATTGCACCGTGCAATGTGGAGATATTACTGTTTGTGCATTTACAATATTCATTGATTTTTGCCATTGAAAAACATGTTTTTCATATACCAGAAATGTTTGAAGCTACTGACTGAATGAAAGGAGCTGGCATCTCACTCTCTTTGAATCTTCTTTATCATGCTAGGATTAACAGGAAAAAGCTAAAAATTTCAGAATTGCACCGTGCAATGTGGAGATATTACTGTTTGTGCATTTACAATATTCATTGATTTTTGCCATTGAAAAACATGTTTTTCATATACCAGAAATGTTTGAAGCTACTGACTGAATGAAAGGAGCTGGCATCTCACTCTCTTTGAATCTTCTTTATCATGCTAGGATTAACAGGAAAAAGCTAAAAATTTCAGAATTGCACCGTGCAATGTGGAGATATTACTGTTTGTGCATTTACAATATTCATTGATTTTTGCCATTGAAAAACATGTTTTCTCCAGAAATGTTTGAAGCTACTGACTGAATGAAAGGAGCTGGCATCTCACTCTCTTTGAATCTTCTTTATCATGCTAGGATTAACAGGAAAAAGCTAAAAATTTCAGAATTGCACCGTGCAATGTGGAGATATTACTGTTTGTGCATTTACAATATTCATTGATTTTTGCCATTGAAAAACATGTTTTTCATATACCAGAAATGTTTGAAGCTACTGACTGAATGAAAGGAGCTGGCATCTCACTCTCTTTGAATCTTCTTTATCATGCTAGGATTAACAGGAAAAAGCTAAAAATTTCAGAATTGCACCGTGCAATGTGGAGATATTACTGTTTGTGCATTTACAATATTCATTGATTTTTGCCATTGAAAAACATGTTTTTCATATACCAGAAATGTTTGAAGCTACTGACTGAATGAAAGGAGCTGGCATCTCACTCTCTTTGAATCTTCTTTATCATGCTAGGATTAACAGGAAAAAGCTAAAAATTTCAGAATTGCACCGTGCAATGTGGAGATATTACTGTTTGTGCATTTACAATATTCATTGATTTTTGCCATTGAAAAACATGTTTTTCATATACCAGAAATGTTTGAAGCTACTGACTGAATGAAAGGAGCTGGCATCTCACTCTCTTTGAATCTTCTTTATCATGCTAGGATTAACAGGAAAAAGCTAAAAATTTCAGAATTGCACCGTGCAATGTGGAGATATTACTGTTTGTGCATTTACAATATTCATTGATTTTTGCCATTGAAAAACATGTTTTTCATATACCAGAAATGTTTGAAGCTACTGACTGAATGAAAGGAGCTGGCATCTCACTCTCTTTGAATCTTCTTTATCATGCTAGGATTAACAGGAAAAAGCTAAAAATTTCAGAATTGCACCGTGCAATGTGGAGATATTACTGTTTGTGCATTTACAATATTCATTGATTTTTGCCATTGAAAAACATGTTTTTCATATACCAGAAATGTTTGAAGCTACTGACTGAATGAAAGGAGCTGGCATCTCACTCTCTTTGAATCTTCTTTATCATGCTAGGATTAACAGGAAAAAGCTAAAAATTTCAGAATTGCACCGTGCAATGTGGAGATATTACTGTTTGTGCATTTACAATATTCATTGATTTTTGCCATTGAAAAACTGTTTTCATATACCAGAAATGTTTGAAGCTACTGACTGAATGAAAGGAGCTGGCATCTCACTCTCTTTGAATCTTCTTTATCATGCTAGGATTAACAGGAAAAAGCTAAAAATTTCAGAATTGCACCGTGCAATGTGGAGATATTACTGTTTGTGCATTTACAATATTCATTGATTTTTGCCATTGAAAAACATGTTTTTCATATACCAGAAATGTTTGAAGCTACTGACTGAATGAAAGGAGCTGGCATCTCACTCTCTTTGAATCTTCTTTATCATGCTAGGATTAACAGGAAAAAGCTAAAAATTTCAGAATTGCACCGTGCAATGTGGAGATATTACTGTTTGTGCATTTACAATATTCATTGATTTTTGCCATTGAAAAACATGTTTTTCATATACCAGAAATGTTTGAAGCTACTGACTGAATGAAAGGAGCTGGCATCTCACTCTCTTTGAATCTTCTTTATCATGCTAGGATTAACAGGAAAAAGCTAAAAATTTCAGAATTGCACCGTGCAATGTGGAGATATTACTGTTTGTGCATTTACAATATTCATTGATTTTTGCCATTGAAAAACATGTTTTTCATATACCAGAAATGTTTGAAGCTACTGACTGAATGAAAGGAGCTGGCATCTCACTCTCTTTGAATCTTCTTTATCATGCTAGGATTAACAGGAAAAAGCTAAAAATTTCAGAATTGCACCGTGCAATGTGGAGATATTACTGTTTGTGCATTTACAATATTCATTGATTTTTGCCATTGAAAAACATGTTTTTCATATACCAGAAATGTTTGAAGCTACTGACTGAATGAAAGGAGCTGGCATCTCACTCTCTTTGAATCTTCTTTATCATGCTAGGATTAACAGGAAAAAGCTAAAAATTTCAGAATTGCACCGTGCAATGTGGAGATATTACTGTTTGTGCATTTACAATATTCATTGATTTTTGCCATTGAAAAACATGTTTTTCATATACCAGAAATGTTTGAAGCTACTGACTGAATGAAAGGAGCTGGCATCTCACTCTCTTTGAATCTTCTTTATCATGCTAGGATTAACAGGAAAAAGCTAAAAATTTCAGAATTGCACCGTGCAATGTGGAGATATTACTGTTTGTGCATTTACAATATTCATTGATTTTTGCCATTGAAAAACATGTTTTTCATATACCAGAAATGTTTGAAGCTACTGACTGAATGAAAGGAGCTGGCATCTCACTCTCTTTGAATCTTCTTTATCATGCTAGGATTAACAGGAAAAAGCTAAAAATTTCAGAATTGCACCGTGCAATGTGGAGATATTACTGTTTGTGCATTTACAATATTCATTGATTTTTGCCATTGAAAAACATGTTTTTCATATACCAGAAATGTTTGAAGCTACTGACTGAATGAAAGGAGCTGGCATCTCACTCTCTTTGAATCTTCTTTATCATGCTAGGATTAACAGGAAAAAGCTAAAAATTTCAGAATTGCACCGTGCAATGTGGAGATATTACTGTTTGTGCATTTACAATATTCATTGATTTTTGCCATTGAAAAACATGTTTTTCATATACCAGAAATGTTTGAAGCTACTGACTGAATGAAAGGAGCTGGCATCTCACTCTCTTTGAATCTTCTTTATCATGCTAGGATTAACAGGAAAAAGCTAAAAATTTCAGAATTGCACCGTGCAATGTGGAGATATTACTGTTTGTGCATTTACAATATTCATTGATTTTTGCCATTGAAAAACATGTTTTTCATATACCAGAAATGTTTGAAGCTACTGACTGAATGAAAGGAGCTGGCATCTCACTCTCTTTGAATCTTCTTTATCATGCTAGGATTAACAGGAAAAAGCTAAAAATTTCAGAATTGCACCGTGCAATGTGGAGATATTACTGTTTGTGCATTTACAATATTCATTGATTTTTGCCATTGAAAAACATGTTTTTCATATACCAGAAATGTTTGAAGCTACTGACTGAATGAAAGGAGCTGGCATCTCACTCTCTTTGAATCTTCTTTATCATGCTAGGATTAACAGGAAAAAGCTAAAAATTTCAGAATTGCACCGTGCAATGTGGAGATATTACTGTTTGTGCATTTACAATATTCATTGATTTTTGCCATTGAAAAACATGTTTTTCATATACCAGAAATGTTTGAAGCTACTGACTGAATGAAAGGAGCTGGCATCTCACTCTCTTTGAATCTTCTTTATCATGCTAGGATTAACAGGAAAAAGCTAAAAATTTCAGAATTGCACCGTGCAATGTGGAGATATTACTGTTTGTGCATTTACAATATTCATTGATTTTTGCCATTGAAAAACATGTTTTTCATATACCAGAAATGTTTGAAGCTACTGACTGAATGAAAGGAGCTGGCATCTCACTCTCTTTGAATCTTCTTTATCATGCTAGGATTAACAGGAAAAAGCTAAAAATTTCAGAATTGCACCGTGCAATGTGGAGATATTACTGTTTGTGCATTTACAATATTCATTGATTTTTGCCATTGAAAAACATGTTTTTCATATACCAGAAATGTTTGAAGCTACTGACTGAATGAAAGGAGCTGGCATCTCACTCTCTTTGAATCTTCTTTATCATGCTAGGATTAACAGGAAAAAGCTAAAAATTTCAGAATTGCACCGTGCAATGTGGAGATATTACTGTTTGTGCATTTACAATATTCATTGATTTTTGCCATTGAAAAACATGTTTTTCATATACCAGAAATGTTTGAAGCTACTGACTGAATGAAAGGAGCTGGCATCTCACTCTCTTTGAATCTTCTTTATCATGCTAGGATTAACAGGAAAAAGCTAAAAATTTCAGAATTGCACCGTGCAATGTGGAGATATTACTGTTTGTGCATTTACAATATTCATTGATTTTTGCCATTGAAAAACATGTTTTTCATATACCAGAAATGTTTGAAGCTACTGACTGAATGAAAGGAGCTGGCATCTCACTCTCTTTGAATCTTCTTTATCATGCTAGGATTAACAGGAAAAAGCTAAAAATTTCAGAATTGCACCGTGCAATGTGGAGATATTACTGTTTGTGCATTTACAATATTCATTGATTTTTGCCATTGAAAAACATGTTTTTCATATACCAGAAATGTTTGAAGCTACTGACTGAATGAAAGGAGCTGGCATCTCACTCTCTTTGAATCTTCTTTATCATGCTAGGATTAACAGGAAAAAGCTAAAAATTTCAGAATTGCACCGTGCAATGTGGAGATATTACTGTTTGTGCATTTACAATATTCATTGATTTTTGCCATTGAAAAACATGTTTTTCATATACCAGAAATGTTTGAAGCTACTGACTGAATGAAAGGAGCTGGCATCTCACTCTCTTTGAATCTTCTTTATCATGCTAGGATTAACAGGAAAAAGCTAAAAATTTCAGAATTGCACCGTGCAATGTGGAGATATTACTGTTTGTGCATTTACAATATTCATTGATTTTTGCCATTGAAAAACATGTTTTTCATATACCAGAAATGTTTGAAGCTACTGACTGAATGAAAGGAGCTGGCATCTCACTCTCTTTGAATCTTCTTTATCATGCTAGGATTAACAGGAAAAAGCTAAAAATTTCAGAATTGCACCGTGCAATGTGGAGATATTACTGTTTGTGCATTTACAATATTCATTGATTTTTGCCATTGAAAAACATGTTTTTCATATACCAGAAATGTTTGAAGCTACTGACTGAATGAAAGGAGCTGGCATCTCACTCTCTTTGAATCTTCTTTATCATGCTAGGATTAACAGGAAAAAGCTAAAAATTTCAGAATTGCACCGTGCAATGTGGAGATATTACTGTTTGTGCATTTACAATATTCATTGATTTTTGCCATTGAAAAACATGTTTTTCATATACCAGAAATGTTTGAAGCTACTGACTGAATGAAAGGAGCTGGCATCTCACTCTCTTTGAATCTTCTTTATCATGCTAGGATTAACAGGAAAAAGCTAAAAATTTCAGAATTGCACCGTGCAATGTGGAGATATTACTGTTTGTGCATTTACAATATTCATTGATTTTTGCCATTGAAAAACATGTTTTCATATCCAGAAATGTTTGAAGCTACTGACTGAATGAAAGGAGCTGGCATCTCACTCTCTTTGAATCTTCTTTATCATGCTAGGATTAACAGGAAAAAGCTAAAAATTTCAGAATTGCACCGTGCAATGTGGAGATATTACTGTTTGTGCATTTACAATATTCATTGATTTTTGCCATTGAAAAACATGTTTTTCATATACCAGAAATGTTTGAAGCTACTGACTGAATGAAAGGAGCTGGCATCTCACTCTCTTTGAATCTTCTTTATCATGCTAGGATTAACAGGAAAAAGCTAAAAATTTCAGAATTGCACCGTGCAATGTGGAGATATTACTGTTTGTGCATTTACAATATTCATTGATTTTTGCCATTGAAAAACATGTTTTCATTACCAGAAATGTTTGAAGCTACTGACTGAATGAAAGGAGCTGGCATCTCACTCTCTTTGAATCTTCTTTATCATGCTAGGATTAACAGGAAAAAGCTAAAAATTTCAGAATTGCACCGTGCAATGTGGAGATATTACTGTTTGTGCATTTACAATATTCATTGATTTTTGCCATTGAAAAACATGTTTTTCATATACCAGAAATGTTTGAAGCTACTGACTGAATGAAAGGAGCTGGCATCTCACTCTCTTTGAATCTTCTTTATCATGCTAGGATTAACAGGAAAAAGCTAAAAATTTCAGAATTGCACCGTGCAATGTGGAGATATTACTGTTTGTGCATTTACAATATTCATTGATTTTTGCCATTGAAAAACATGTTTTTCATATACCAGAAATGTTTGAAGCTACTGACTGAATGAAAGGAGCTGGCATCTCACTCTCTTTGAATCTTCTTTATCATGCTAGGATTAACAGGAAAAAGCTAAAAATTTCAGAATTGCACCGTGCAATGTGGAGATATTACTGTTTGTGCATTTACAATATTCATTGATTTTTGCCATTGAAAAACATGTTTTTCATATACCAGAAATGTTTGAAGCTACTGACTGAATGAAAGGAGCTGGCATCTCACTCTCTTTGAATCTTCTTTATCATGCTAGGATTAACAGGAAAAAGCTAAAAATTTCAGAATTGCACCGTGCAATGTGGAGATATTACTGTTTGTGCATTTACAATATTCATTGATTTTTGCCATTGAAAAACAGTTTCTCCAGAAATGTTTGAAGCTACTGACTGAATGAAAGGAGCTGGCATCTCACTCTCTTTGAATCTTCTTTATCATGCTAGGATTAACAGGAAAAAGCTAAAAATTTCAGAATTGCACCGTGCAATGTGGAGATATTACTGTTTGTGCATTTACAATATTCATTGATTTTTGCCATTGAAAAACATGTTTTTCATATACCAGAAATGTTTGAAGCTACTGACTGAATGAAAGGAGCTGGCATCTCACTCTCTTTGAATCTTCTTTATCATGCTAGGATTAACAGGAAAAAGCTAAAAATTTCAGAATTGCACCGTGCAATGTGGAGATATTACTGTTTGTGCATTTACAATATTCATTGATTTTTGCCATTGAAAAACATGTTTTTCATATACCAGAAATGTTTGAAGCTACTGACTGAATGAAAGGAGCTGGCATCTCACTCTCTTTGAATCTTCTTTATCATGCTAGGATTAACAGGAAAAAGCTAAAAATTTCAGAATTGCACCGTGCAATGTGGAGATATTACTGTTTGTGCATTTACAATATTCATTGATTTTTGCCATTGAAAAACATGTTTTTCATATACCAGAAATGTTTGAAGCTACTGACTGAATGAAAGGAGCTGGCATCTCACTCTCTTTGAATCTTCTTTATCATGCTAGGATTAACAGGAAAAAGCTAAAAATTTCAGAATTGCACCGTGCAATGTGGAGATATTACTGTTTGTGCATTTACAATATTCATTGATTTTTGCCATTGAAAAACATGTTTTTCATATACCAGAAATGTTTGAAGCTACTGACTGAATGAAAGGAGCTGGCATCTCACTCTCTTTGAATCTTCTTTATCATGCTAGGATTAACAGGAAAAAGCTAAAAATTTCAGAATTGCACCGTGCAATGTGGAGATATTACTGTTTGTGCATTTACAATATTCATTGATTTTTGCCATTGAAAAACATGTTTTTCATATACCAGAAATGTTTGAAGCTACTGACTGAATGAAAGGAGCTGGCATCTCACTCTCTTTGAATCTTCTTTATCATGCTAGGATTAACAGGAAAAAGCTAAAAATTTCAGAATTGCACCGTGCAATGTGGAGATATTACTGTTTGTGCATTTACAATATTCATTGATTTTTGCCATTGAAAAACATGTTTCATATACCAGAAATGTTTGAAGCTACTGACTGAATGAAAGGAGCTGGCATCTCACTCTCTTTGAATCTTCTTTATCATGCTAGGATTAACAGGAAAAAGCTAAAAATTTCAGAATTGCACCGTGCAATGTGGAGATATTACTGTTTGTGCATTTACAATATTCATTGATTTTTGCCATTGAAAAACATGTTTTTCATATACCAGAAATGTTTGAAGCTACTGACTGAATGAAAGGAGCTGGCATCTCACTCTCTTTGAATCTTCTTTATCATGCTAGGATTAACAGGAAAAAGCTAAAAATTTCAGAATTGCACCGTGCAATGTGGAGATATTACTGTTTGTGCATTTACAATATTCATTGATTTTTGCCATTGAAAAACATGTTTTTCATATACCAGAAATGTTTGAAGCTACTGACTGAATGAAAGGAGCTGGCATCTCACTCTCTTTGAATCTTCTTTATCATGCTAGGATTAACAGGAAAAAGCTAAAAATTTCAGAATTGCACCGTGCAATGTGGAGATATTACTGTTTGTGCATTTACAATATTCATTGATTTTTGCCATTGAAAAACATGTTTTTCATATACCAGAAATGTTTGAAGCTACTGACTGAATGAAAGGAGCTGGCATCTCACTCTCTTTGAATCTTCTTTATCATGCTAGGATTAACAGGAAAAAGCTAAAAATTTCAGAATTGCACCGTGCAATGTGGAGATATTACTGTTTGTGCATTTACAATATTCATTGATTTTTGCCATTGAAAAACATGTTTTTCATATACCAGAAATGTTTGAAGCTACTGACTGAATGAAAGGAGCTGGCATCTCACTCTCTTTGAATCTTCTTTATCATGCTAGGATTAACAGGAAAAAGCTAAAAATTTCAGAATTGCACCGTGCAATGTGGAGATATTACTGTTTGTGCATTTACAATATTCATTGATTTTTGCCATTGAAAAACATGTTTTTCATATACCAGAAATGTTTGAAGCTACTGACTGAATGAAAGGAGCTGGCATCTCACTCTCTTTGAATCTTCTTTATCATGCTAGGATTAACAGGAAAAAGCTAAAAATTTCAGAATTGCACCGTGCAATGTGGAGATATTACTGTTTGTGCATTTACAATATTCATTGATTTTTGCCATTGAAAAACATGTTTTTCATATACCAGAAATGTTTGAAGCTACTGACTGAATGAAAGGAGCTGGCATCTCACTCTCTTTGAATCTTCTTTATCATGCTAGGATTAACAGGAAAAAGCTAAAAATTTCAGAATTGCACCGTGCAATGTGGAGATATTACTGTTTGTGCATTTACAATATTCATTGATTTTTGCCATTGAAAAACATGTTTTCATATACCAGAAATGTTTGAAGCTACTGACTGAATGAAAGGAGCTGGCATCTCACTCTCTTTGAATCTTCTTTATCATGCTAGGATTAACAGGAAAAAGCTAAAAATTTCAGAATTGCACCGTGCAATGTGGAGATATTACTGTTTGTGCATTTACAATATTCATTGATTTTTGCCATTGAAAAACATGTTTTTCATATACCAGAAATGTTTGAAGCTACTGACTGAATGAAAGGAGCTGGCATCTCACTCTCTTTGAATCTTCTTTATCATGCTAGGATTAACAGGAAAAAGCTAAAAATTTCAGAATTGCACCGTGCAATGTGGAGATATTACTGTTTGTGCATTTACAATATTCATTGATTTTTGCCATTGAAAAACATGTTTTTCATATCCAGAAATGTTTGAAGCTACTGACTGAATGAAAGGAGCTGGCATCTCACTCTCTTTGAATCTTCTTTATCATGCTAGGATTAACAGGAAAAAGCTAAAAATTTCAGAATTGCACCGTGCAATGTGGAGATATTACTGTTTGTGCATTTACAATATTCATTGATTTTTGCCATTGAAAAACATGTTTTTCATATACCAGAAATGTTTGAAGCTACTGACTGAATGAAAGGAGCTGGCATCTCACTCTCTTTGAATCTTCTTTATCATGCTAGGATTAACAGGAAAAAGCTAAAAATTTCAGAATTGCACCGTGCAATGTGGAGATATTACTGTTTGTGCATTTACAATATTCATTGATTTTTGCCATTGAAAAACATGTTTTTCATATACCAGAAATGTTTGAAGCTACTGACTGAATGAAAGGAGCTGGCATCTCACTCTCTTTGAATCTTCTTTATCATGCTAGGATTAACAGGAAAAAGCTAAAAATTTCAGAATTGCACCGTGCAATGTGGAGATATTACTGTTTGTGCATTTACAATATTCATTGATTTTTGCCATTGAAAAACATGTTTTTCATATACCAGAAATGTTTGAAGCTACTGACTGAATGAAAGGAGCTGGCATCTCACTCTCTTTGAATCTTCTTTATCATGCTAGGATTAACAGGAAAAAGCTAAAAATTTCAGAATTGCACCGTGCAATGTGGAGATATTACTGTTTGTGCATTTACAATATTCATTGATTTTTGCCATTGAAAAACATGTTTTTCATATACCAGAAATGTTTGAAGCTACTGACTGAATGAAAGGAGCTGGCATCTCACTCTCTTTGAATCTTCTTTATCATGCTAGGATTAACAGGAAAAAGCTAAAAATTTCAGAATTGCACCGTGCAATGTGGAGATATTACTGTTTGTGCATTTACAATATTCATTGATTTTTGCCATTGAAAAACATGTTTTCATATCCAGAAATGTTTGAAGCTACTGACTGAATGAAAGGAGCTGGCATCTCACTCTCTTTGAATCTTCTTTATCATGCTAGGATTAACAGGAAAAAGCTAAAAATTTCAGAATTGCACCGTGCAATGTGGAGATATTACTGTTTGTGCATTTACAATATTCATTGATTTTTGCCATTGAAAAACATGTTTTTCATATACCAGAAATGTTTGAAGCTACTGACTGAATGAAAGGAGCTGGCATCTCACTCTCTTTGAATCTTCTTTATCATGCTAGGATTAACAGGAAAAAGCTAAAAATTTCAGAATTGCACCGTGCAATGTGGAGATATTACTGTTTGTGCATTTACAATATTCATTGATTTTTGCCATTGAAAAACATGTTTTTCATATACCAGAAATGTTTGAAGCTACTGACTGAATGAAAGGAGCTGGCATCTCACTCTCTTTGAATCTTCTTTATCATGCTAGGATTAACAGGAAAAAGCTAAAAATTTCAGAATTGCACCGTGCAATGTGGAGATATTACTGTTTGTGCATTTACAATATTCATTGATTTTTGCCATTGAAAAACATGTTTTTCATATACCAGAAATGTTTGAAGCTACTGACTGAATGAAAGGAGCTGGCATCTCACTCTCTTTGAATCTTCTTTATCATGCTAGGATTAACAGGAAAAAGCTAAAAATTTCAGAATTGCACCGTGCAATGTGGAGATATTACTGTTTGTGCATTTACAATATTCATTGATTTTTGCCATTGAAAAACATGTTTTTCATATACCAGAAATGTTTGAAGCTACTGACTGAATGAAAGGAGCTGGCATCTCACTCTCTTTGAATCTTCTTTATCATGCTAGGATTAACAGGAAAAAGCTAAAAATTTCAGAATTGCACCGTGCAATGTGGAGATATTACTGTTTGTGCATTTACAATATTCATTGATTTTTGCCATTGAAAAACATGTTTTTCATATACCAGAAATGTTTGAAGCTACTGACTGAATGAAAGGAGCTGGCATCTCACTCTCTTTGAATCTTCTTTATCATGCTAGGATTAACAGGAAAAAGCTAAAAATTTCAGAATTGCACCGTGCAATGTGGAGATATTACTGTTTGTGCATTTACAATATTCATTGATTTTTGCCATTGAAAAACATGTTTTCTTCCAGAAATGTTTGAAGCTACTGACTGAATGAAAGGAGCTGGCATCTCACTCTCTTTGAATCTTCTTTATCATGCTAGGATTAACAGGAAAAAGCTAAAAATTTCAGAATTGCACCGTGCAATGTGGAGATATTACTGTTTGTGCATTTACAATATTCATTGATTTTTGCCATTGAAAAACATGTTTTTCATATACCAGAAATGTTTGAAGCTACTGACTGAATGAAAGGAGCTGGCATCTCACTCTCTTTGAATCTTCTTTATCATGCTAGGATTAACAGGAAAAAGCTAAAAATTTCAGAATTGCACCGTGCAATGTGGAGATATTACTGTTTGTGCATTTACAATATTCATTGATTTTTGCCATTGAAAAACATGTTTTTCATATACCAGAAATGTTTGAAGCTACTGACTGAATGAAAGGAGCTGGCATCTCACTCTCTTTGAATCTTCTTTATCATGCTACTAAAAATTTCAGAATTGCACCGTGCAATGTGGAGATATTACTGTTTGTGCATTTACAATATTCATTGATTTTTGCCATTGAAAAACATGTTTTCTATCCAGAAATGTTTGAAGCTACTGACTGAATGAAAGGAGCTGGCATCTCACTCTCTTTGAATCTTCTTTATCATGCTAGGATTAACAGGAAAAAGCTAAAAATTTCAGAATTGCACCGTGCAATGTGGAGATATTACTGTTTGTGCATTTACAATATTCATTGATTTTTGCCATTGAAAAACATGTTTTTCATATACCAGAAATGTTTGAAGCTACTGACTGAATGAAAGGAGCTGGCATCTCACTCTCTTTGAATCTTCTTTATCATGCTAGGATTAACAGGAAAAAGCTAAAAATTTCAGAATTGCACCGTGCAATGTGGAGATATTACTGTTTGTGCATTTACAATATTCATTGATTTTTGCCATTGAAAAACATGTTTTTCATATACCAGAAATGTTTGAAGCTACTGACTGAATGAAAGGAGCTGGCATCTCACTCTCTTTGAATCTTCTTTATCATGCTAGGATTAACAGGAAAAAGCTAAAAATTTCAGAATTGCACCGTGCAATGTGGAGATATTACTGTTTGTGCATTTACAATATTCATTGATTTTTGCCATTGAAAAACATGTTTTTATATACCAGAAATGTTTGAAGCTACTGACTGAATGAAAGGAGCTGGCATCTCACTCTCTTTGAATCTTCTTTATCATGCTAGGATTAACAGGAAAAAGCTAAAAATTTCAGAATTGCACCGTGCAATGTGGAGATATTACTGTTTGTGCATTTACAATATTCATTGATTTTTGCCATTGAAAAACATGTTTTCATATACCAGAAATGTTTGAAGCTACTGACTGAATGAAAGGAGCTGGCATCTCACTCTCTTTGAATCTTCTTTATCATGCTAGGATTAACAGGAAAAAGCTAAAAATTTCAGAATTGCACCGTGCAATGTGGAGATATTACTGTTTGTGCATTTACAATATTCATTGATTTTTGCCATTGAAAAACATGTTTTTCATATACCAGAAATGTTTGAAGCTACTGACTGAATGAAAGGAGCTGGCATCTCACTCTCTTTGAATCTTCTTTATCATGCTAGGATTAACAGGAAAAAGCTAAAAATTTCAGAATTGCACCGTGCAATGTGGAGATATTACTGTTTGTGCATTTACAATATTCATTGATTTTTGCCATTGAAAAACATGTTTTTCATATACCAGAAATGTTTGAAGCTACTGACTGAATGAAAGGAGCTGGCATCTCACTCTCTTTGAATCTTCTTTATCATGCTAGGATTAACAGGAAAAAGCTAAAAATTTCAGAATTGCACCGTGCAATGTGGAGATATTACTGTTTGTGCATTTACAATATTCATTGATTTTTGCCATTGAAAAACATGTTTTTCATATACCAGAAATGTTTGAAGCTACTGACTGAATGAAAGGAGCTGGCATCTCACTCTCTTTGAATCTTCTTTATCATGCTAGGATTAACAGGAAAAAGCTAAAAATTTCAGAATTGCACCGTGCAATGTGGAGATATTACTGTTTGTGCATTTACAATATTCATTGATTTTTGCCATTGAAAAACATGTTTTTCATATACCAGAAATGTTTGAAGCTACTGACTGAATGAAAGGAGCTGGCATCTCACTCTCTTTGAATCTTCTTTATCATGCTAGGATTAACAGGAAAAAGCTAAAAATTTCAGAATTGCACCGTGCAATGTGGAGATATTACTGTTTGTGCATTTACAATATTCATTGATTTTTGCCATTGAAAAACATGTTTTCATATACCAGAAATGTTTGAAGCTACTGACTGAATGAAAGGAGCTGGCATCTCACTCTCTTTGAATCTTCTTTATCATGCTAGGATTAACAGGAAAAAGCTAAAAATTTCAGAATTGCACCGTGCAATGTGGAGATATTACTGTTTGTGCATTTACAATATTCATTGATTTTTGCCATTGAAAAACATGTTTTTCATATACCAGAAATGTTTGAAGCTACTGACTGAATGAAAGGAGCTGGCATCTCACTCTCTTTGAATCTTCTTTATCATGCTAGGATTAACAGGAAAAAGCTAAAAATTTCAGAATTGCACCGTGCAATGTGGAGATATTACTGTTTGTGCATTTACAATATTCATTGATTTTTGCCATTGAAAAACATGTTTTTCATATACCAGAAATGTTTGAAGCTACTGACTGAATGAAAGGAGCTGGCATCTCACTCTCTTTGAATCTTCTTTATCATGCTAGGATTAACAGGAAAAAGCTAAAAATTTCAGAATTGCACCGTGCAATGTGGAGATATTACTGTTTGTGCATTTACAATATTCATTGATTTTTGCCATTGAAAAACATGTTTTTCATATACCAGAAATGTTTGAAGCTACTGACTGAATGAAAGGAGCTGGCATCTCACTCTCTTTGAATCTTCTTTATCATGCTAGGATTAACAGGAAAAAGCTAAAAATTTCAGAATTGCACCGTGCAATGTGGAGATATTACTGTTTGTGCATTTACAATATTCATTGATTTTTGCCATTGAAAAACATGTTTTTCATATACCAGAAATGTTTGAAGCTACTGACTGAATGAAAGGAGCTGGCATCTCACTCTCTTTGAATCTTCTTTATCATGCTAGGATTAACAGGAAAAAGCTAAAAATTTCAGAATTGCACCGTGCAATGTGGAGATATTACTGTTTGTGCATTTACAATATTCATTGATTTTTGCCATTGAAAAACATGTTTTCATATACCAGAAATGTTTGAAGCTACTGACTGAATGAAAGGAGCTGGCATCTCACTCTCTTTGAATCTTCTTTATCATGCTAGGATTAACAGGAAAAAGCTAAAAATTTCAGAATTGCACCGTGCAATGTGGAGATATTACTGTTTGTGCATTTACAATATTCATTGATTTTTGCCATTGAAAAACATGTTTTTCATATACCAGAAATGTTTGAAGCTACTGACTGAATGAAAGGAGCTGGCATCTCACTCTCTTTGAATCTTCTTTATCATGCTAGGATTAACAGGAAAAAGCTAAAAATTTCAGAATTGCACCGTGCAATGTGGAGATATTACTGTTTGTGCATTTACAATATTCATTGATTTTTGCCATTGAAAAACATGTTTTTCATATACCAGAAATGTTTGAAGCTACTGACTGAATGAAAGGAGCTGGCATCTCACTCTCTTTGAATCTTCTTTATCATGCTAGGATTAACAGGAAAAAGCTAAAAATTTCAGAATTGCACCGTGCAATGTGGAGATATTACTGTTTGTGCATTTACAATATTCATTGATTTTTGCCATTGAAAAACATGTTTTTCATATACCAGAAATGTTTGAAGCTACTGACTGAATGAAAGGAGCTGGCATCTCACTCTCTTTGAATCTTCTTTATCATGCTAGGATTAACAGGAAAAAGCTAAAAATTTCAGAATTGCACCGTGCAATGTGGAGATATTACTGTTTGTGCATTTACAATATTCATTGATTTTTGCCATTGAAAAACATGTTTTCATATACCAGAAATGTTTGAAGCTACTGACTGAATGAAAGGAGCTGGCATCTCACTCTCTTTGAATCTTCTTTATCATGCTAGGATTAACAGGAAAAAGCTAAAAATTTCAGAATTGCACCGTGCAATGTGGAGATATTACTGTTTGTGCATTTACAATATTCATTGATTTTTGCCATTGAAAAACATGTTTTCATATACCAGAAATGTTTGAAGCTACTGACTGAATGAAAGGAGCTGGCATCTCACTCTCTTTGAATCTTCTTTATCATGCTAGGATTAACAGGAAAAAGCTAAAAATTTCAGAATTGCACCGTGCAATGTGGAGATATTACTGTTTGTGCATTTACAATATTCATTGATTTTTGCCATTGAAAAACATGTTTTTCATATACCAGAAATGTTTGAAGCTACTGACTGAATGAAAGGAGCTGGCATCTCACTCTCTTTGAATCTTCTTTATCATGCTAGGATTAACAGGAAAAAGCTAAAAATTTCAGAATTGCACCGTGCAATGTGGAGATATTACTGTTTGTGCATTTACAATATTCATTGATTTTTGCCATTGAAAAACATGTTTTTCATATACCAGAAATGTTTGAAGCTACTGACTGAATGAAAGGAGCTGGCATCTCACTCTCTTTGAATCTTCTTTATCATGCTAGGATTAACAGGAAAAAGCTAAAAATTTCAGAATTGCACCGTGCAATGTGGAGATATTACTGTTTGTGCATTTACAATATTCATTGATTTTTGCCATTGAAAAACATGTTTTTCATATACCAGAAATGTTTGAAGCTACTGACTGAATGAAAGGAGCTGGCATCTCACTCTCTTTGAATCTTCTTTATCATGCTAGGATTAACAGGAAAAAGCTAAAAATTTCAGAATTGCACCGTGCAATGTGGAGATATTACTGTTTGTGCATTTACAATATTCATTGATTTTTGCCATTGAAAAACATGTTTTCATATACCAGAAATGTTTGAAGCTACTGACTGAATGAAAGGAGCTGGCATCTCACTCTCTTTGAATCTTCTTTATCATGCTAGGATTAACAGGAAAAAGCTAAAAATTTCAGAATTGCACCGTGCAATGTGGAGATATTACTGTTTGTGCATTTACAATATTCATTGATTTTTGCCATTGAAAAACATGTTTTTCATATACCAGAAATGTTTGAAGCTACTGACTGAATGAAAGGAGCTGGCATCTCACTCTCTTTGAATCTTCTTTATCATGCTAGGATTAACAGGAAAAAGCTAAAAATTTCAGAATTGCACCGTGCAATGTGGAGATATTACTGTTTGTGCATTTACAATATTCATTGATTTTTGCCATTGAAAAACATGTTTTTCATATACCAGAAATGTTTGAAGCTACTGACTGAATGAAAGGAGCTGGCATCTCACTCTCTTTGAATCTTCTTTATCATGCTAGGATTAACAGGAAAAAGCTAAAAATTTCAGAATTGCACCGTGCAATGTGGAGATATTACTGTTTGTGCATTTACAATATTCATTGATTTTTGCCATTGAAAAACATGTTTTTCATATACCAGAAATGTTTGAAGCTACTGACTGAATGAAAGGAGCTGGCATCTCACTCTCTTTGAATCTTCTTTATCATGCTAGGATTAACAGGAAAAAGCTAAAAATTTCAGAATTGCACCGTGCAATGTGGAGATATTACTGTTTGTGCATTTACAATATTCATTGATTTTTGCCATTGAAAAACATGTTTTTCATATACCAGAAATGTTTGAAGCTACTGACTGAATGAAAGGAGCTGGCATCTCACTCTCTTTGAATCTTCTTTATCATGCTAGGATTAACAGGAAAAAGCTAAAAATTTCAGAATTGCACCGTGCAATGTGGAGATATTACTGTTTGTGCATTTACAATATTCATTGATTTTTGCCATTGAAAAACATGTTATATACCAGAAATGTTTGAAGCTACTGACTGAATGAAAGGAGCTGGCATCTCACTCTCTTTGAATCTTCTTTATCATGCTAGGATTAACAGGAAAAAGCTAAAAATTTCAGAATTGCACCGTGCAATGTGGAGATATTACTGTTTGTGCATTTACAATATTCATTGATTTTTGCCATTGAAAAACATGTTTTTCATATACCAGAAATGTTTGAAGCTACTGACTGAATGAAAGGAGCTGGCATCTCACTCTCTTTGAATCTTCTTTATCATGCTAGGATTAACAGGAAAAAGCTAAAAATTTCAGAATTGCACCGTGCAATGTGGAGATATTACTGTTTGTGCATTTACAATATTCATTGATTTTTGCCATTGAAAAACATGTTTTTCATATACCAGAAATGTTTGAAGCTACTGACTGAATGAAAGGAGCTGGCATCTCACTCTCTTTGAATCTTCTTTATCATGCTAGGATTAACAGGAAAAAGCTAAAAATTTCAGAATTGCACCGTGCAATGTGGAGATATTACTGTTTGTGCATTTACAATATTCATTGATTTTTGCCATTGAAAAACATGTTTTTCATATACCAGAAATGTTTGAAGCTACTGACTGAATGAAAGGAGCTGGCATCTCACTCTCTTTGAATCTTCTTTATCATGCTAGGATTAACAGGAAAAAGCTAAAAATTTCAGAATTGCACCGTGCAATGTGGAGATATTACTGTTTGTGCATTTACAATATTCATTGATTTTTGCCATTGAAAAACATGTTTTTCATATACCAGAAATGTTTGAAGCTACTGACTGAATGAAAGGAGCTGGCATCTCACTCTCTTTGAATCTTCTTTATCATGCTAGGATTAACAGGAAAAAGCTAAAAATTTCAGAATTGCACCGTGCAATGTGGAGATATTACTGTTTGTGCATTTACAATATTCATTGATTTTTGCCATTGAAAAACATGTTTTTCATATACCAGAAATGTTTGAAGCTACTGACTGAATGAAAGGAGCTGGCATCTCACTCTCTTTGAATCTTCTTTATCATGCTAGGATTAACAGGAAAAAGCTAAAAATTTCAGAATTGAAAATTTCAGAATTGCACCGTGCAATGTGGAGATATTACTGTTTGTGCATTTACAATATTCATTGATTTTTGCCATTGAAAAACATGTTTTTCATATACCAGAAATGTTTGAAGCTACTGACTGAATGAAAGGAGCTGGCATCTCACTCTCTTTGAATCTTCTTTATCATGCTAGGATTAACAGGAAAAAGCTAAAAATTTCAGAATTGCACCGTGCAATGTGGAGATATTACTGTTTGTGCATTTACAATATTCATTGATTTTTGCCATTGAAAAACTGTCATCCAGAAATGTTTGAAGCTACTGACTGAATGAAAGGAGCTGGCATCTCACTCTCTTTGAATCTTCTTTATCATGCTAGGATTAACAGGAAAAAGCTAAAAATTTCAGAATTGCACCGTGCAATGTGGAGATATTACTGTTTGTGCATTTACAATATTCATTGATTTTTGCCATTGAAAAACGTCCAGAAATGTTTGAAGCTACTGACTGAATGAAAGGAGCTGGCATCTCACTCTCTTTGAATCTTCTTTATCATGCTAGGATTAACAGGAAAAAGCTAAAATTTCAGAATTGCACCGTGCAATGTGGAGATATTACTGTTTGTGCATTTACAATATTCATTGATTTTTGCCATTGAAAAACGTCCAGAAATGTTTGAAGCTACTGACTGAATGAAAGGAGCTAGCTGGCATCTCACTCTCTTTGAATCTTCTTTATCATGCTAGGATTAACAGGAAAAAGCTAAAAATTTCAGAATTGCACCGTGCAATGTGGAGATATTACTGTTTGTGCATTTACAATATTCATTGATTTTTGCCATTGAAAAACATGTTTTTCATATACCAGAAATGTTTGAAGCTACTGACTGAATGAAAGGAGCTGGCATCTCACTCTCTTTGAATCTTCTTTATCATGCTAGGATTAACAGGAAAAAGCTAAAAATTTCAGAATTGCACCGTGCAATGTGGAGATATTACTGTTTGTGCATTTACAATATTCATTGATTTTTGCCATTGAAAAACATGTTTTTCATATACCAGAAATGTTTGAAGCTACTGACTGAATGAAAGGAGCTGGCATCTCACTCTCTTTGAATCTTCTTTATCATGCTAGGATTAACAGGAAAAAGCTAAAAATTTCAGAATTGCACCGTGCAATGTGGAGATATTACTGTTTGTGCATTTACAATATTCATTGATTTTTGCCATTGAAAAACATGTTTTTCATATACCAGAAATGTTTGAAGCTACTGACTGAATGAAAGGAGCTGGCATCTCACTCTCTTTGAATCTTCTTTATCATGCTAGGATTAACAGGAAAAAGCTAAAAATTTCAGAATTGCACCGTGCAATGTGGAGATATTACTGTTTGTGCATTTACAATATTCATTGATTTTTGCCATTGAAAAACATGTTTTTCATATACCAGAAATGTTTGAAGCTACTGACTGAATGAAAGGAGCTGGCATCTCACTCTCTTTGAATCTTCTTTATCATGCTAGGATTAACAGGAAAAAGCTAAAAATTTCAGAATTGCACCGTGCAATGTGGAGATATTACTGTTTGTGCATTTACAATATTCATTGATTTTTGCCATTGAAAAACATGTTTTCATATACCAGAAATGTTTGAAGCTACTGACTGAATGAAAGGAGCTGGCATCTCACTCTCTTTGAATCTTCTTTATCATGCTAGGATTAACAGGAAAAAGCTAAAAATTTCAGAATTGCACCGTGCAATGTGGAGATATTACTGTTTGTGCATTTACAATATTCATTGATTTTTGCCATTGAAAAACATGTTTTTCATATACCAGAAATGTTTGAAGCTACTGACTGAATGAAAGGAGCTGGCATCTCACTCTCTTTGAATCTTCTTTATCATGCTAGGATTAACAGGAAAAAGCTAAAAATTTCAGAATTGCACCGTGCAATGTGGAGATATTACTGTTTGTGCATTTACAATATTCATTGATTTTTGCCATTGAAAAACATGTTTTTCATATACCAGAAATGTTTGAAGCTACTGACTGAATGAAAGGAGCTGGCATCTCACTCTCTTTGAATCTTCTTTATCATGCTAGGATTAACAGGAAAAAGCTAAAAATTTCAGAATTGCACCGTGCAATGTGGAGATATTACTGTTTGTGCATTTACAATATTCATTGATTTTTGCCATTGAAAAACTGTTTTCATATACCAGAAATGTTTGAAGCTACTGACTGAATGAAAGGAGCTGGCATCTCACTCTCTTTGAATCTTCTTTATCATGCTAGGATTAACAGGAAAAAGCTAAAAATTTCAGAATTGCACCGTGCAATGTGGAGATATTACTGTTTGTGCATTTACAATATTCATTGATTTTTGCCATTGAAAAACATGTTTTCATATACCAGAAATGTTTGAAGCTACTGACTGAATGAAAGGAGCTGGCATCTCACTCTCTTTGAATCTTCTTTATCATGCTAGGATTAACAGGAAAAAGCTAAAAATTTCAGAATTGCACCGTGCAATGTGGAGATATTACTGTTTGTGCATTTACAATATTCATTGATTTTTGCCATTGAAAAACATGTTATATACCAGAAATGTTTGAAGCTACTGACTGAATGAAAGGAGCTGGCATCTCACTCTCTTTGAATCTTCTTTATCATGCTAGGATTAACAGGAAAAAGCTAAAAATTTCAGAATTGCACCGTGCAATGTGGAGATATTACTGTTTGTGCATTTACAATATTCATTGATTTTTGCCATTGAAAAACATGTTTTTCATATACCAGAAATGTTTGAAGCTACTGACTGAATGAAAGGAGCTGGCATCTCACTCTCTTTGAATCTTCTTTATCATGCTAGGATTAACAGGAAAAAGCTAAAAATTTCAGAATTGCACCGTGCAATGTGGAGATATTACTGTTTGTGCATTTACAATATTCATTGATTTTTGCCATTGAAAAACATGTTCATACCAGAAATGTTTGAAGCTACTGACTGAATGAAAGGAGCTGGCATCTCACTCTCTTTGAATCTTCTTTATCATGCTAGGATTAACAGGAAAAAGCTAAAAATTTCAGAATTGCACCGTGCAATGTGGAGATATTACTGTTTGTGCATTTACAATATTCATTGATTTTTGCCATTGAAAAACATGTTTTCTATACCAGAAATGTTTGAAGCTACTGACTGAATGAAAGGAGCTGGCATCTCACTCTCTTTGAATCTTCTTTATCATGCTAGGATTAACAGGAAAAAGCTAAAAATTTCAGAATTGCACCGTGCAATGTGGAGATATTACTGTTTGTGCATTTACAATATTCATTGATTTTTGCCATTGAAAAACATGTTTTTCATATACCAGAAATGTTTGAAGCTACTGACTGAATGAAAGGAGCTGGCATCTCACTCTCTTTGAATCTTCTTTATCATGCTAGGATTAACAGGAAAAAGCTAAAAATTTCAGAATTGCACCGTGCAATGTGGAGATATTACTGTTTGTGCATTTACAATATTCATTGATTTTTGCCATTGAAAAACATGTTTTCATATACCAGAAATGTTTGAAGCTACTGACTGAATGAAAGGAGCTGGCATCTCACTCTCTTTGAATCTTCTTTATCATGCTAGGATTAACAGGAAAAAGCTAAAAATTTCAGAATTGCACCGTGCAATGTGGAGATATTACTGTTTGTGCATTTACAATATTCATTGATTTTTGCCATTGAAAAACATGTCATATACCAGAAATGTTTGAAGCTACTGACTGAATTCAGAATTGCACCGTGCAATGTGGAGATATTACTGTTTGTGCATTTACAATATTCATTGATTTTTGCCATTGAAAAACATGTTTTTCATATACCAGAAATGTTTGAAGCTACTGACTGAATGAAAGGAGCTGGCATCTCACTCTCTTTGAATCTTCTTTATCATGCTAGGATTAACAGGAAAAAGCTAAAAATTTCAGAATTGCACCGTGCAATGTGGAGATATTACTGTTTGTGCATTTACAATATTCATTGATTTTTGCCATTGAAAAACATGTTTTTCATATACCAGAAATGTTTGAAGCTACTGACTGAATGAAAGGAGCTGGCATCTCACTCTCTTTGAATCTTCTTTATCATGCTAGGATTAACAGGAAAAAGCTAAAAATTTCAGAATTGCACCGTGCAATGTGGAGATATTACTGTTTGTGCATTTACAATATTCATTGATTTTTGCCATTGAAAAACATGTTTTTCATATACCAGAAATGTTTGAAGCTACTGACTGAATGAAAGGAGCTGGCATCTCACTCTCTTTGAATCTTCTTTATCATGCTAGGATTAACAGGAAAAAGCTAAAAATTTCAGAATTGCACCGTGCAATGTGGAGATATTACTGTTTGTGCATTTACAATATTCATTGATTTTTGCCATTGAAAAACATGTTTTTCATATACCAGAAATGTTTGAAGCTACTGACTGAATGAAAGGAGCTGGCATCTCACTCTCTTTGAATCTTCTTTATCATGCTAGGATTAACAGGAAAAAGCTAAAAATTTCAGAATTGCACCGTGCAATGTGGAGATATTACTGTTTGTGCATTTACAATATTCATTGATTTTTGCCATTGAAAAACGTCCAGAAATGTTTGAAGCTACTGACTGAATGAAAGGAGCTGGCATCTCACTCTCTTTGAATCTTCTTTATCATGCTAGGATTAACAGGAAAAAGCTAAAAATTTCAGAATTGCACCGTGCAATGTGGAGATATTACTGTTTGTGCATTTACAATATTCATTGATTTTTGCCATTGAAAAACATGTTTTTCATATACCAGAAATGTTTGAAGCTACTGACTGAATGAAAGGAGCTGGCATCTCACTCTCTTTGAATCTTCTTTATCATGCTAGGATTAACAGGAAAAAGCTAAAAATTTCAGAATTGCACCGTGCAATGTGGAGATATTACTGTTTGTGCATTTACAATATTCATTGATTTTTGCCATTGAAAAACATGTTTTTCATATACCAGAAATGTTTGAAGCTACTGACTGAATGAAAGGAGCTGGCATCTCACTCTCTTTGAATCTTCTTTATCATGCTAGGATTAACAGGAAAAAGCTAAAAATTTCAGAATTGCACCGTGCAATGTGGAGATATTACTGTTTGTGCATTTACAATATTCATTGATTTTTGCCATTGAAAAACATGTTTTTCATATACCAGAAATGTTTGAAGCTACTGACTGAATGAAAGGAGCTGGCATCTCACTCTCTTTGAATCTTCTTTATCATGCTAGGATTAACAGGAAAAAGCTAAAAATTTCAGAATTGCACCGTGCAATGTGGAGATATTACTGTTTGTGCATTTACAATATTCATTGATTTTTGCCATTGAAAAACGTCCAGAAATGTTTGAAGCTACTGACTGAATGAAAGGAGCTGGCATCTCACTCTCTTTGAATCTTCTTTATCATGCTAGGATTAACAGGAAAAAGCTAAAAATTTCAGAATTGCACCGTGCAATGTGGAGATATTACTGTTTGTGCATTTACAATATTCATTGATTTTTGCCATTGAAAAACATGTTTTTCATATTACCAGAAATGTTTGAAGCTACTGACTGAATGAAAGGAGCTGGCATCTCACTCTCTTTGAATCTTCTTTATCATGCTAGGATTAACAGGAAAAAGCTAAAAATTTCAGAATTGCACCGTGCAATGTGGAGATATTACTGTTTGTGCATTTACAATATTCATTGATTTTTGCCATTGAAAAACATGTTTTTCATATACCAGAAATGTTTGAAGCTACTGACTGAATGAAAGGAGCTGGCATCTCACTCTCTTTGAATCTTCTTTATCATGCTAGGATTAACAGGAAAAAGCTAAAAATTTCAGAATTGCACCGTGCAATGTGGAGATATTACTGTTTGTGCATTTACAATATTCATTGATTTTTGCCATTGAAAAACATGTTTGTTATACCAGAAATGTTTGAAGCTACTGACTGAATGAAAGGAGCTGGCATCTCACTCTCTTTGAATCTTCTTTATCATGCTAGGATTAACAGGAAAAAGCTAAAAATTTCAGAATTGCACCGTGCAATGTGGAGATATTACTGTTTGTGCATTTACAATATTCATTGATTTTTGCCATTGAAAAACATGTTTTTCATATACCAGAAATGTTTGAAGCTACTGACTGAATGAAAGGAGCTGGCATCTCACTCTCTTTGAATCTTCTTTATCATGCTAGGATTAACAGGAAAAAGCTAAAAATTTCAGAATTGCACCGTGCAATGTGGAGATATTACTGTTTGTGCATTTACAATATTCATTGATTTTTGCCATTGAAAAACATGTTTTTCATATACCAGAAATGTTTGAAGCTACTGACTGAATGAAAGGAGCTGGCATCTCACTCTCTTTGAATCTTCTTTATCATGCTAGGATTAACAGGAAAAAGCTAAAAATTTCAGAATTGCACCGTGCAATGTGGAGATATTACTGTTTGTGCATTTACAATATTCATTGATTTTTGCCATTGAAAAACGTCCAGAAATGTTTGAAGCTACTGACTGAATGAAAGGAGCTGGCATCTCACTCTCTTTGAATCTTCTTTATCATGCTAGGATTAACAGGAAAAAGCTAAAAATTTCAGAATTGCACCGTGCAATGTGGAGATATTACTGTTTGTGCATTTACAATATTCATTGATTTTTGCCATTGAAAAACATGTTTTCATATACCAGAAATGTTTGAAGCTACTGACTGAATGAAAGGAGCTGGCATCTCACTCTCTTTGAATCTTCTTTATCATGCTAGGATTAGCAGGAAAAAGCTAAAAATTTCAGAATTGCACCGTGCAATGTGGAGATATTACTGTTTGTGCATTTACAATATTCATTGATTTTTGCCATTGAAAAACATGTTTTCATATACCAGAAATGTTTGAAGCTACTGACTGAATGAAAGGAGCTGGCATCTCACTCTCTTTGAATCTTCTTTATCATGCTAGGATTAACAGGAAAAAGCTAAAAATTTCAGAATTGCACCGTGCAATGTGGAGATATTACTGTTTGTGCATTTACAATATTCATTGATTTTTGCCATTGAAAAACGTTTTTTTCTTCAACCAGAAATGTTTGAAGCTACTGACTGAATGAAAGGAGCTGGCATCTCACTCTCTTTGAATCTTCTTTATCATGCTAGGATTAACAGGAAAAAGCTAAAAATTTCAGAATTGCACCGTGCAATGTGGAGATATTACTGTTTGTGCATTTACAATATTCATTGATTTTTGCCATTGAAAAACATGTTTTTCATATACCAGAAATGTTTGAAGCTACTGACTGAATGAAAGGAGCTGGCATCTCACTCTCTTTGAATCTTCTTTATCATGCTAGGATTAACAGGAAAAAGCTTAAAAATTCAGAATTGCACCGTGCAATGTGGAGATATTACTGTTTGTGCATTTACAATATTCATTGATTTTTGCCATTGAAAAACGCCAGAAATGTTTGAAGCTACTGACTGAATGAAAGGAGCTGGCATCTCACTCTCTTTGAATCTTCTTTATCATGCTAGGATTAACAGGAAAAAGCTAAAAATTTCAGAATTGCACCGTGCAATGTGGAGATATTACTGTTTGTGCATTTACAATATTCATTGATTTTTGCCATTGAAAAACATGTTTTTCCATATACCAGAAATGTTTGAAGCTACTGACTGAATGAAAGGAGCTGGCATCTCACTCTCTTTGAATCTTCTTTATCATGCTAGGATTAACAGGAAAAAGCTAAAAATTTCAGAATTGCACCGTGCAATGTGGAGATATTACTGTTTGTGCATTTACAATATTCATTGATTTTTGCCATTGAAAAACATGTATACCAGAAATGTTTGAAGCTACTGACTGAATGAAAGGAGCTGGCATCTCACTCTCTTTGAATCTTCTTTATCATGCTAGGATTAACAGGAAAAAGCTAAAAATTTCAGAATTGCACCGTGCAATGTGGAGATATTACTGTTTGTGCATTTACAATATTCATTGATTTTTGCCATTGAAAAACATGTTTTTCATATACCAGAATGTTTGAAGCTACTGACTGAATGAAAGGAGCTGGCATCTCACTCTCTTTGAATCTTCTTTATCATGCTAGGATTAACAGGAAAAAGCTAAAAAATTTCAGAATTGCACCGTGCAATGTGGAGATATTACTGTTTGTGCATTTACAATATTCATTGATTTTTGCCATTGAAAAACATGTTTTTCATATACCAGAAATGTTTGAAGCTACTGACTGAATGAAAGGAGCTGGCATCTCACTCTCTTTGAATCTTCTTTATCATGCTAGGATTAACAGGAAAAAGCTAAAAATTTCAGAATTGCACCGTGCAATGTGGAGATATTACTGTTTGTGCATTTACAATATTCATTGATTTTTGCCATTGAAAAACGTTTCCAGAAAATGTTTGAAGCTACTGACTGAATGAAAGGAGCTGGCATCTCACTCTCTTTGAATCTTCTTTATCATGCTAGGATTAACAGGAAAAAGCTAAAAATTTCAGAATTGCACCGTGCAATGTGGAGATATTACTGTTTGTGCATTTACAATATTCATTGATTTTTGCCATTGAAAAACATGTTCCAGAAATGTTTGAAGCTACTGACTGAATGAAAGGAGCTGGCATCTCACTCTCTTTTGAATCTTCTTTATCATGCTAGGATTAACAGGAAAAAGCTAAAAATTTCAGAATTGCACCGTGCAATGTGGAGATATTACTGTTTGTGCATTTACAATATTCATTGATTTTTGCCATTGAAAAACATGTTTTTCATATACCAGAAATGTTTGAAGCTACTGACTGAATGAAAGGAGCTGGCATCTCACTCTCTTTGAATCTTCTTTATCATGCTAGGATTAGGCAGGAAAAAGCTAAAAAATTTCAGAATTGCACCGTGCAATGTGGAGATATTACTGTTTGTGCATTTACAATATTCATTGATTTTTGCCATTGAAAAACATGTTTTTCATATACCAGAAATGTTTGAAGCTACTGGACTGAATGAAAGGAGCTGGCATCTCACTCTCTTTGAATCTTCTTTATCATGCTAGGATTAACAGGAAAAAGCTAAAAATTTCAGAATTGCACCGTGCAATGTGGAGATATTACTGTTTGTGCATTTACATATTCATTGATTTTTGCCATTTATACCAGAAATGTTTGAAGCTACTGACTGAATGAAAGGAGCTGGCATCTCACTCTCTTTGAATCTTCTTTATCATGCTAGGATTAACAGGAAAAAGCTAAAAATTTCAGAATTGCACCGTGCAATGTGGAGATATTACTGTTTGTGCATTTACAATATTCATTGATTTTTGCCATTGAAAAACGTCCAGAAATGTTTGAAGCTACTGACTGAATGAAAGGAGCTGGCATCTCACTCTCTTTGAATCTTCTTTATCATGCTAGGATTAACAGGAAAAAGCTAAAAATTTCAGAATTGCACCGTGCAATGTGGAGATATTACTGTTTGTGCATTTACAATATTCATTGATTTTTGCCATTGAAAAACATGTTTTTCATATACCAGAAATGTTTGAAGCTACTGACTGAATGAAAGGAGCTGGCATCTCACTCTCTTTGAATCTTCTTTATCATGCTAGGATTAACAGGAAAAAGCTAAAAATTTCAGAATTGCACCGTGCAATGTGGAGATATTACTGTTTGTGCATTTACAATATTCATTGATTTTTGCCATTGAAAAACATGTTTTTCATATACCAGAAATGTTTGAAGCTACTGACTGAATGAAAGGAGCTGGCATCTCACTCTCTTTGAATCTTCTTTATCATGCTAGGATTAACAGGAAAAAGCTAAAAATTTCAGAATTGCACCGTGCAATGTGGAGATATTACTGTTTGTGCATTTACAATATTCATTGATTTTTGCCATTGAAAAACGTCCAGAAATGTTTGAAGCTACTGACTGAATGAAAGGAGCTGGCATCTCACTCTCTTTGAATCTTCTTTATCATGCTAGGATTAACAGGAAAAAGCTAAAAATTTCAGAATTGCACCGTGCAATGTGGAGATATTACTGTTTGTGCATTTACAATATTCATTGATTTTTGCCATTGAAAAACTGTTTTCATATACCAGAAATGTTTGAAGCTACTGACTGAATGAAAGGAGCTGGCATCTCACTCTCTTTGAATCTTCTTTATCATGCTAGGATTAACAGGAAAAAGCTAAAAATTTCAGAATTGCACCGTGCAATGTGGAGATATTACTGTTTGTGCATTTACAATATTCATTGATTTTTGCCATTGAAAAACGTTCCAGAAATGTTTGAAGCTACTGACTGAATGAAAGGAGCTGGCATCTCACTCTCTTTGAATCTTCTTTATCATGCTAGGATTAACAGGAAAAAGCTAAAAATTTCAGAATTGCACCGTGCAATGTGGAGATATTACTGTTTGTGCATTTACAATATTCATTGATTTTTGCCATTGAAAAACATGTTTTTCATATACCAGAAATGTTTGAAGCTACTGACTGAATGAAAGGAGCTGGCATCTCACTCTCTTTGAATCTTCTTTATCATGCTAGGATTAACAGGAAAAAGCTAAAAATTTCAGAATTGCACCGTGCAATGTGGAGATATTACTGTTTGTGCATTTACAATATTCATTGATTTTTGCCATTGAAAAACGTCCAGAAATGTTTGAAGCTACTGACTGAATGAAAGGAGCTGGCATCTCACTCTCTTTGAATCTTCTTTATCATGCTAGGATTAACAGGAAAAAGCTAAAAATTTCAGAATTGCACCGTGCAATGTGGAGATATTACTGTTTGTGCATTTACAATATTCATTGATTTTTGCCATTGAAAAACATGTTTTTCATATACCAGAAATGTTTGAAGCTACTGACTGAATGAAAGGAGCTGGCATCTCACTCTCTTTGAATCTTCTTTATCATGCTAGGATTAACAGGAAAAAGCTAAAAATTTCAGAATTGCACCGTGCAATGTGGAGATATTACTGTTTGTGCATTTACAATATTCATTGATTTTTGCCATTGAAAAACATACCAGAAATGTTTGAAGCTACTGACTGAATGAAAGGAGCTGGCATCTCACTCTCTTTGAATCTTCTTTATCATGCTAGGATTAACAGGAAAAAGCTAAAAATTTCAGAATTGCACCGTGCAATGTGGAGATATTACTGTTTGTGCATTTACAATATTCATTGATTTTTGCCATTGAAAAACAGTCATACCAGAAATGTTTGAAGCTACTGACTGAATGAAAGGAGCTGGCATCTCACTCTCTTTGAATCTTCTTTATCATGCTAGGATTAACAGGAAAAAGCTAAAAATTTCAGAATTGCACCGTGCAATGTGGAGATATTACTGTTTGTGCATTTACAATATTCATTGATTTTTGCCATTGAAAAACAGTTCATACCAGAAATGTTTGAAGCTACTGACTGAATGAAAGGAGCTGGCATCTCACTCTCTTTGAATCTTCTTTATCATGCTAGGATTAACAGGAAAAAGCTAAAAATTTCAGAATTGCACCGTGCAATGTGGAGATATTACTGTTTGTGCATTTACAATATTCATTGATTTTTGCCATTGAAAAACATGTTTTTCATATACCAGAAATGTTTGAAGCTACTGACTGAATGAAAGGAGCTGGCATCTCACTCTCTTTGAATCTTCTTTATCATGCTAGGATTAACAGGAAAAAGCTAAAAATTTCAGAATTGCACCGTGCAATGTGGAGATATTACTGTTTGTGCATTTACAATATTCATTGATTTTTGCCATTGAAAAACAGTTCATATACCAGAAATGTTTGAAGCTACTGACTGAATGAAAGGAGCTGGCATCTCACTCTCTTTGAATCTTCTTTATCATGCTAGGATTAACAGGAAAAAGCTAAAAATTTCAGAATTGCACCGTGCAATGTGGAGATATTACTGTTTGTGCATTTACAATATTCATTGATTTTTGCCATTGAAAAACATGTTTTTCATATACCAGAAATGTTTGAAGCTACTGACTGAATGAAAGGAGCTGGCATCTCACTCTCTTTGAATCTTCTTTATCATGCTAGGATTAACAGGAAAAAGCTAAAAATTTCAGAATTGCACCGTGCAATGTGGAGATATTACTGTTTGTGCATTTACAATATTCATTGATTTTTGCCATTGAAAAACTGTCCAGAAATGTTTGAAGCTACTGACTGAATGAAAGGAGCTGGCATCTCACTCTCTTTGAATCTTCTTTATCATGCTAGGATTAACAGGAAAAAGCTAAAAATTTCAGAATTGCACCGTGCAATGTGGAGATATTACTGTTTGTGCATTTACAATATTCATTGATTTTTGCCATTGAAAAACATGTTTTCATATACCAGAAATGTTTGAAGCTACTGACTGAATGAAAGGAGCTGGCATCTCACTCTCTTTGAATCTTCTTTATCATGCTAGGATTAACAGGAAAAAGCTAAAAATTTCAGAATTGCACCGTGCAATGTGGAGATATTACTGTTTGTGCATTTACAATATTCATTGATTTTTGCCATTGAAAAACATGTTTTCAACCAGAAATGTTTGAAGCTACTGACTGAATGAAAGGAGCTGGCATCTCACTCTCTTTGAATCTTCTTTATCATGCTAGGATTAACAGGAAAAAGCTAAAAATTTCAGAATTGCACCGTGCAATGTGGAGATATTACTGTTTGTGCATTTACAATATTCATTGATTTTTGCCATTGAAAAACAGTTTTTCATATACCAGAAATGTTTGAAGCTACTGACTGAATGAAAGGAGCTGGCATCTCACTCTCTTTGAATCTTCTTTATCATGCTAGGATTAACAGGAAAAAGCTAAAAATTTCAGAATTGCACCGTGCAATGTGGAGATATTACTGTTTGTGCATTTACAATATTCATTGATTTTTGCCATTGAAAAACAGTTCATATACCAGAAATGTTTGAAGCTACTGACTGAATGAAAGGAGCTGGCATCTCACTCTCTTTGAATCTTCTTTATCATGCTAGGATTAACAGGAAAAAGCTAAAAATTTCAGAATTGCACCGTGCAATGTGGATTTTTGCCATTGAAAAACGTCCAGAAATGTTTGAAGCTACTGACTGAATGAAAGGAGCTGGCATCTCACTCTCTTTGAATCTTCTTTATCATGCTAGGATTAACAGGAAAAAGCTAAAAATTTCAGAATTGCACCGTGCAATGTGGAGATATTACTGTTTGTGCATTTACAATATTCATTGATTTTTGCCATTGAAAAACATGTTCATATACCAGAAATGTTTGAAGCTACTGACTGAATGAAAGGAGCTGGCATCTCACTCTCTTTGAATCTTCTTTATCATGCTAGGATTAACAGGAAAAAGCTAAAAATTTCAGAATTGCACCGTGCAATGTGGAGATATTACTGTTTGTGCATTTACAATATTCATTGATTTTTGCCATTGAAAAACTGTTTTCATACCAGAAATGTTTGAAGCTACTGACTGAATGAAAGGAGCTGGCATCTCACTCTCTTTGAATCTTCTTTATCATGCTAGGATTAACAGGAAAAAGCTAAAAATTTCAGAATTGCACCGTGCAATGTGGAGATATTACTGTTTGTGCATTTACAATATTCATTGATTTTTGCCATTGAAAAAACGTCATATACCAGAAATGTTTGAAGCTACTGACTGAATGAAAGGAGCTGGCATCTCACTCTCTTTGAATCTTCTTTATCATGCTAGGATTAACAGGAAAAAGCTAAAAATTTCAGAATTGCACCGTGCAATGTGGAGATATTACTGTTTGTGCATTTACAATATTCATTGATTTTTGCCATTGAAAAACGTTCCAGAAATGTTTGAAGCTACTGACTGAATGAAAGGAGCTGGCATCTCACTCTCTTTGAATCTTCTTTATCATGCTAGGATTAACAGGAAAAAGCTAAAAATTTCAGAATTGCACCGTGCAATGTGGAGATATTACTGTTTGTGCATTTACAATATTCATTGATTTTTGCCATTGAAAAACATGTTTTCATATACCAGAAATGTTTGAAGCTACTGACTGAATGAAAGGAGCTGGCATCTCACTCTCTTTGAATCTTCTTTATCATGCTAGGATTAACAGGAAAAAGCTAAAAATTTCAGAATTGCACCGTGCAATGTGGAGATATTACTGTTTGTGCATTTACAATATTCATTGATTTTTGCCATTGAAAAACGTCCAGAAATGTTTGAAGCTACTGACTGAATGAAAGGAGCTGGCATCTCACTCTCTTTGAATCTTCTTTATCATGCTAGGATTAACAGGAAAAAGCTAAAAATTTCAGAATTGCACCGTGCAATGTGGAGATATTACTGTTTGTGCATTTACAATATTCATTGATTTTTGCCATTGAAAAACATGTTTTCATATACCAGAAATGTTTGAAGCTACTGACTGAATGAAAGGAGCTGGCATCTCACTCTCTTTGAATCTTCTTTATCATGCTAGGATTAACAGGAAAAAGCTAAAAATTTCAGAATTGCACCGTGCAATGTGGAGATATTACTGTTTGTGCATTTACAATATTCATTGATTTTTGCCATTGAAAAACATGTCCAGAAATGTTTGAAGCTACTGACTGAATGAAAGGAGCTGGCATCTCACTCTCTTTGAATCTTCTTTATCATGCTAGGATTAACAGGAAAAAGCTAAAAATTTCAGAATTGCACCGTGCAATGTGGAGATATTACTGTTTGTGCATTTACAATATTCATTGATTTTTGCCATTGAAAAACTGTTCATATACCAGAAATGTTTGAAGCTACTGACTGAATGAAAGGAGCTGGCATCTCACTCTCTTTGAATCTTCTTTATCATGCTAGGATTAACAGGAAAAAGCTAAAAATTTCAGAATTGCACCGTGCAATGTGGAGATATTACTGTTTGTGCATTTACAATATTCATTGATTTTTGCCATTGAAAAACATGTTTTTCATATACCAGAAATGTTTGAAGCTACTGACTGAATGAAAGGAGCTGGCATCTCACTCTCTTTGAATCTTCTTTATCATGCTAGGATTAACAGGAAAAAGCTAAAAATTTCAGAATTGCACCGTGCAATGTGGAGATATTACTGTTTGTGCATTTACAATATTCATTGATTTTTGCCATTGAAAAACGTCCAGAAATGTTTGAAGCTACTGACTGAATGAAAGGAGCTGGCATCTCACTCTCTTTGAATCTTCTTTATCATGCTAGGATTAACAGGAAAAAGCTAAAAATTTCAGAATTGCACCGTGCAATGTGGAGATATTACTGTTTGTGCATTTACAATATTCATTGATTTTTGCCATTGAAAAACGTCCAGAAATGTTTGAAGCTACTGACTGAATGAAAGGAGCTGGCATCTCACTCTCTTTGAATCTTCTTTATCATGCTAGGATTAACAGGAAAAAGCTAAAAATTTCAGAATTGCACCGTGCAATGTGGAGATATTACTGTTTGTGCATTTACAATATTCATTGATTTTTGCCATTGAAAAACTGTTTTTCATATACCAGAAATGTTTGAAGCTACTGACTGAATGAAAGGAGCTGGCATCTCACTCTCTTTGAATCTTCTTTATCATGCTAGGATTAACAGGAAAAAGCTAAAAATTTCAGAATTGCACCGTGCAATGTGGAGATATTACTGTTTGTGCATTTACAATATTCATTGATTTTTGCCATTGAAAAACATGTTCATATACCAGAAATGTTTGAAGCTACTGACTGAATGAAAGGAGCTGGCATCTCACTCTCTTTGAATCTTCTTTATCATGCTAGGATTAACAGGAAAAAGCTAAAAATTTCAGAATTGCACCGTGCAATGTGGAGATATTACTGTTTGTGCATTTACAATATTCATTGATTTTTGCCATTGAAAAACGTCCAGAAATGTTTGAAGCTACTGACTGAATG